>NC_068455.1:36878666-37051166 GCF_023373465.1 Oncorhynchus keta
AGAGAGAAGGAGAGGGCGACAGAGAAGAGAGAGAGAAGGAGAGGGCGACAGAGAATGAGAGAGAGAAGGAGAGGGCGACAGAGAACGACAGAGAAGAGAGAGAGAAGGAGAGGGCGACAAAGAAGGCGAGAGAGAAGGAGAGGGCGACAGAGAACGAGAGAGAGAAGGAGAGGTCGACAGAGAACGAGAGAGAAAAGAGGGGCGACAGAGAACGAGAAAGAGAAGGAGAGGGCGACAGAGAACGAGAGAGAGAAGGAGAAGGCGGCAGAGGACGAGAGACCGAAGGAGAGGGCGGCAGAGAATGAGAGACCGAAGGAGAGGGCGACAAAGAATGAGAGAGAGAAGGAGAGGGCGGCAGAGAATGAGAGACCGAAGGAGAGGGCAGCAGAGAATGAGAGAGAGAGAAGGAGAGGGCGGCAGAGAATGAGAGAGAAGGAGAGGGCGACAGAGAATGAGAGAGAGAAGGAGAGGGCGGCAGAGAATGAGAGAGAGAAGGAGAGGGCGACAGAGAATGAGAGAGAGAAGGAGAGGGCGACAGAGAATGAGAGAGAGAAGGAGAGGGCGACAGAGAATGAGAGAGAGAAGGAGAGGGCGACAGAGAATGAGAGAGAGAAGGAGAGGGCGACAGAGAATGAGAGAGAGAAGGAGAGGGCGACAGAGAATGAGAGACCGAAGGAGAGGGCGACAGAGAATGAGAGAGAGAAGGAGAGGGCGGCAGAGAATGAGAGACCGAAGGAGAGGGCGGCAGAGAATGAGAGAGAGAAGGAGAGGGCGACAGAGAATGAGAGAGAGAAGGAGAGGGCGACAGAGAATGAGAGACCGAAGGAGAGGGCGACAGAGAACGAGAGAGAGAAGGAGAGGGCGACAGAGAATGAGAGAGAGAAGGAGAGGGCGACAGAGAACGAGAGAGAGAAGGAGAGGGCGACAGAGAACGAGAGAGAAGGAGAGGGCGACAGAGAACGAGAGAGAGAAGGAGAGGTCGACAGAGAACGAGAGAGAGAAGAGAGGGGGCGACAGAGAACGAGAAAGAGAAGGAGAGGGCGACAGAGAACGAGAGAGAGAAGGAGAAGGCGGCAGAGGACGAGAGAGAAGGAGAGGGCGGCAGAGAATGAGAGACCGAAGGAGAGGGCGACAGAGAATGAGAGAGAGAAGGAGAGGAGAGGGACAGAGAACTAGAGAGAGAGAACGAGAGGGCGACAGAGAACGAGAGAGAGAAGGAGAGGGCGACAGAGAATGAGAGAGAGAAGGAGAGGGCGACAGAGAACGAGAGAGAGAGAAGGAGAGGGCGACAGAGAATGAGAGAGAGAAGGAGAGGGCGACAGAGAATGAGAGAGAGAAGGAGAGGGCGGCAGAGAATGAGAGACCGAAGGAGAGGGCGACAGAGAATGAGAGAGAGAAGGAGAGGGCGGCAGAGAATGAGAGAGAAGGAGAGGGCGGCAGAGAATGAGAGAGAGAAGGAGAGGGCGACAGAGAATGAGAGACCGAAGGAGAGGGCGACAGAGAATGAGAGACGAAGGAGAGGGCGACAGAGAATGAGAGAGAGAAGGAGAGGGCGACAGAGAACGAGAGAGAGAAGGAGAGGGGCGACAGAGAACGAGAGAGAGAAGGAGAGGGCGACAGAGAAGGAGAGAGACAGAGAAGGAGAGGGCGACAGAGAACGAGAGAGAGAAGGAGAGGGCGACAGAGAATGAGAGAGAGAGAAGGAGAGGGGGCGACAGAGAACGAGAGAGAGAAGGAGAAGGCGGCAGAGGACGAGAGACCGAAGGAGAGGGCGGCAGAGAATGAGAGAGACCGAAGGAGAGGGCGACAGAGAATGAGAGAGAGAAGGAGAGGGCGGCAGAGAATGAGAGACCGAAGGAGAGGGCGGCAGAGAATGAGAGAAGGAGAGGGCGACAGAGAATGAGAGACCGAAGGAGAGGGCGACAGAGAATGAGAGACCGAAGGAGAGGGCGACAGAGAAGGAGAGAGAGAAGGAGAGGGCGACAGAGAGTGAGAGAGAGAAGGAGAGGGCGACAGAGAACGAGAGAGAGAAGGAGAGGGCGACAAAGAAGGAGAGAGAGAAGGAGAGGGCGACAGAGAACGAGAGAGAGAAGGAGAGGTCGACAGAGAACGAGAGAGAAAAGAGGGGGCGACAGAGAACGAGAAAGAGAAGGAGAGGGCGACAGAGAACGAGAGAGAGAAGGAGAAGGCGGCAGAGGACGAGAGACCGAAGGAGAGGGCGGCAGAGAATGAGAGACCGAAGGAGAGGGCGACAGAGAATGAGAGAGAGAAGGAGAGGGCGGCAGAGAATGAGAGACCGAAGGAGAGGGCGGCAGAGAATGAGAGAAGGAGAGGGCGGCAGAGAATGAGAGACCGAAGGAGAGGGCGACAGAGAATGAGAGAGAGAAGGAGAGGGCGGCAGAGAATGAGAGAGAGAAGGAGAGGGCGACAGAGAATGAGAGAGAGAAGGAGAGGGCAACAGAGAATGAGAGAGCGAAGGAGAGGGCGACAGAGAATGAGAGACCGAAGGAGAGGGCGACAGAGAATGAGAGAGAGAAGGAGAGGGCGGCAGAGAATGAGAGACCGAAGGAGAGGGCGGCAGAGAATGAGAGAGAGAAGGAGAGGGCGACAGAGAATGAGAGACCGAAGGAGAGGGCGACAGAGAATGAGAGAGAAGGAGAGGGCGACAGAGAATGAGAGAGAGAAGGAGAGGGCGACAGAGAACGAGAGAGAGAAGGAGAGGGGCGACAGAGAACGAGAGAGAGAAGGAGAGGGCGACAGAGAAGGAGAGAAAGAAGGAGAGGGCGATAGAGAACGAGAGAGAGAAGGAGAGGGCGACAGAGAACGAGAGAGAGAAGGAGAGGGCGACAGAGAACGAGAGAGAGAAGGAGAAGGCGGCAGAGGACGAGAGACCGAAGGAGAGGGCGGCAGAGAATGAGAGACCGAAGGAGAGGGCGACAGAGAATGAGAGAGAGAAGGAGAGGGCGGCAGAGAATGAGAGACCGAAGGAGAGGGCGGCAGAGAATGAGAGAGAGAAGGAGAGGGCGACAGAGAATGAGAGACCGAAGGAGAGGGCGACAGAGAATGAGAGACCGAAGGAGAGGGCGACAGAGAAGGAGAGAGAGAAGGAGAGGGCGACAGAGAGTGAGAGAGAGAAGGAGAGGGCGACAGAGAACGAGAGAGAGAAGGAGAGGGCGACAAAGAAGGCGAGAGAGAAGGAGAGGGCGACAGAGAACGAGAGAGAGAAGGAGAGGCGACAGAGAACGAGAGAGAAAAGAGGGGGCGACAGAGAACGAGAAAGAGAAGGAGAGGGCGACAGAGAACGAGAGAGAGAAGGAGAAGGCGGCAGAGAACGAGAGACCGAAGGAGGGCGGCAGAGAATGAGAGAGAAGGAGAGGGCGACAGAGAATGAGAGAGAGAAAGGAGAGAGGAGAGAGAACGAGAGAGAACGAGAGAGAGAAGGAGAGGGCGACAGAGAATGAGAGAGAGAAGGAGAGGGCGACAGAGAACGAGAGAGAGAGAAGGAGAGGGCGACAGAGAAGGAGAGAGAGAAGGAGAGGGCGACAGAGAATGAGAGAGAGAAGGAGAGGGCGACAGAGAATGAGAGACCGAAGGAGAGGGCGACAGAGAATGAGAGAGAGAAGGAGAGGGCGACAGAGAATGAGAGACCGAAGGAGAGGGCGGCAGAGAATGAGAGAGAGAAGGAGAGGGCGACAGAGAATGAGAGAGAGAAGGAGAGGGCGACAGAGAATGAGAGAGAAGGAGAGGGCGACAGAGAATGAGAGAGAGAAGGAGAGGGCGACAGAGAACGAGAGAGAGAAGGAGAGGGCGACAGAGAACGAGAGAGAGAAGGAGAGGGCGACAGAGAACGAGAGAGAGAAGGAGAGGGCGACAGAGAACGAGAGAGAGAAGGAGAGGGCGACAGAGAACGAGAGAGAGAAGGAGAGGGGGGACAGAGAACGAGAGAGAGAGAAGGAGAAGGAGAAGGAGAGAGAACGAGAAGGAGAGCAGAGAATGAGAGAGAAGGAGAGGGCGACAGAGAATGAGAGAGAGAAGGAGAGGGCGGCAGAGAATGAGAGACCGAAGGAGAGGGCGGCAGAGAATGAGAGAGAGAAGGAGAGGGCGACAGAGAATGAGAGACCGAAGGAGAGACAGAGAATGAGAGAGAAGGAGAGGGCGACAGAGAAGGAGAGAGAGAGAAGGAGAGGGCGACAGAGAATGAGAGAGAGAAGGAGAGGGCGACAGAGAACGAGAGAGAGAAGGAGAGGGCGACAAAGAAGGCGAGAGAGAAGGAGAGGGCGACAGAGAACGAGAGAGAGAAGGAGAGGGCGACAGAGAACGAGAGAGAGAAAGAGGGGGCGACAGAGAACGAGAAAGAGAAGGAGAGGGCGACAGAGAACGAGAGAGAGAAGGAGAAGGCGGCAGAGGACGAGAGAGAGAAGGAGAGGGCGGCAGAGAATGAGAGAGAAGGAGAGGGCGACAAAGAATGAGAGAGAGAAGGAGACAGAGAATGAGAGAGAAGGAGAGGGCACAGAGAATGAGAGAGAGAGAAGGAGAGGGCGGCAGAGAATGAGAGACCGAAGGAGAGGGCGACAGAGAATGAGAGAGAGAAGGAGAGGGCGGCAGAGAATGAGAGAGAGAAGGAGAGGGCGACAGAGAATGAGAGAGAGAAGGAGAGGGCGACAGAGAATGAGAGAGAGAAGGAGAGGGCGACAGAGAATGAGAGAGAGAAGGAGAGGGCGACAGAGAATGAGAGAGAGAAGGAGAGGGCGACAGAGAATGAGAGAGAGAAGGAGAGGGCGGCAGAGAATGAGAGACCGAAGGAGAGGGCGACAGAGAATGAGAGAGAGAAGGAGAGGGCGGCAGAGAATGAGAGACCGAAGGAGAGGGCGGCAGAGAATGAGAGAGAGAAGGAGAGGGCGACAGAGAATGAGAGAGAGAAGGAGAGGGCGACAGAGAATGAGAGAGAGAAGGAGAGGGCGACAGAGAACGAGAGAGAGAAGGAGAGGGCGACAGAGAACGAGAGAGAGAAGGAGAGGGCGACAGAGAACGAGAGAGAGAAGGAGAGGGCGACAGAGAACGAGAGAGAGAAGGAGAGGGCGACAGAGAAGGAGAGAGAGAAGGAGAGGTCGACAGAGAACGAGAGAGAAAAGGAGAGGGCGACAGAGAACGAGAGAGAGAAGGAGAGGGCGACAGAGAACGAGAGAGAGAAGGAGAGGTCGACAGAGAACGAGAGAGAGAAGGAGAGGGCGACAGAGAATGAGAGAGAGAAGGAGAGGGCGACAGAGAACGAGAGAGAGAAGGAGAGGGTGACAGAGAACTAGAGAGAGAAGGAGAGGGCGACAGAGAACGAGAGAGAGAAGGAGAGGACGACAGAGAACGAGAGACAGAAGGAGAGGACGACAGAGAACGAGAGAGAGAAGGAGAGGACGACAGAGAACGAGAGAGAGAACGAGAGGGCGACAGAGAACGATAGAGAGAAGGAGAGGGCGACAGAGAATGAGAGAGAGAAGGAGAGGGCGACAGAGAACGAGAGAGAGAAGGAGAGGGCGACAGAGAATGAGAGAGAGAAGGAGAGGGCGACAGAGAATGAGAGAGAGAAGGAGAGGGACAGAGAATGAGAGAGAAGGAGAGGGCGACAGAGAACGAGAGAGAGAGAAGGAGAGGGCGGCAGAGAATGAGAGAGAGAAGGAGAAGGCAGAGAATGAGAGAGAGAAGGAGAGGGCGACAGAGAATGAGAGACCGAAGGAGAGGGCGACAGAGAATGAGAGAGAAGGAGAGGGCGACAGAGAATGAGAGAGAGAAGGAGAGGGCGACAGAGAACGAGAGAGAGAAGGAGAGGGGCGACAGAGAACGAGAGAGAGAAGGAGAGGGCGACAGAGAAGGAGAGAAAGAAGGAGAGGGCGATAGAGAACGAGAGAGAGAAGGAGAGGCGACAGAGAACGAGAGAGAGAAGGAGAGGGCGACAGAGAACGAGAGAGAGAAGGAGAAGGCAGAGGACGAGAGAGAAGGAGAGGGCGGCAGAGAATGAGAGACCGAAGGAGAGGGCGACAGAGAATGAGAGAGAGAAGGAGAGGGCGGCAGAGAATGAGAGAGAAGGAGAGGGCGGCAGAGAATGAGAGAGAGAAGGAGAGGGCGACAGAGAATGAGAGACCGAAGGAGAGGGCGACAGAGAATGAGAGAGAGAAGGAGAGGGCGACAGAGAAGGAGAGAGAGAAGGAGAGGGCGACAGAGAGTGAGAGAGAGAAGGAGAGGGCGACAGAGAAGGAGAGAGAGAAGGAGAGGGAGAGGATACAAAGAAGGCGAGAGAGAAGGAGAGGGCGACAGAGAACGAGAGAGAGAAGGAGAGGTCGACAGAGAACGAGAGAGAAAAGAGGGGGCGACAGAGAACGAGAAAGAGAAGGAGAGGGCGACAGAGAACGAGAGAGAGAAGGAGAAGGCGGCAGAGGACGAGAGAGAAGGAGAGGCGGCAGAGAATGAGAGACCGAAGGAGAGGGCGACAGAGAATGAGAGAGAGAAGGAGAGGGCGGCAGAGAATGAGAGAGAAGGAGAGGGCAGCAGAGAATGAGAGAGAGAGAAGGAGAGGGCGGCAGAGAATGAGAGACCGAAGGAGAGGGCGACAGAGAATGAGAGAGAGAAGGAGAGGGCGACAGAGAATGAGAGAGAGAAGGAGAGGGCGACAGAGAATGAGAGAGAGAAGGAGAGGGCGACAGAGAATGAGAGAGAGAAGGAGAGGGCGACAGAGAATGAGAGAGAGAAGGAGAGGGCGACAGAGAATGAGAGAGAGAAGGAGAGGGCGGCAGAGAATGAGAGAGAAGGAGAGGGCGACAGAGAATGAGAGAGAGAAGGAGAGGGCGGCAGAGAATGAGAGAGAAGGAGAGGGCGGCAGAGAATGAGAGAGAGAAGGAGAGGGCGACAGAGAATGAGAGAGAGAAGGAGAGGGCGACAGAGAATGAGAGACCGAAGGAGAGGGCGACAGAGATCGAGAGAGAGAAGGAGAGGGCGACAGAGAATGAGAGAGAGAAGGAGAGGGCGACAGAGAACGAGAGAGAGAAGGAGAGGGCGACAGAGAATGAGAGAGAGAATTAGAGGGCGACAGAGAACGAGAGAGAGAAGGAGAGGGCGACAGAGAACGAGAGAGAGAAGGAGAGGGCGACAGAGAATGAGAGAGAGAAGGAGAGGGCGACAGAGAACGAGAGAGAGAAGGAGAGGGCGGCAGAGGACGAGAGACCGAAGGAGAGGGCGGACAGAGAACGAGAGAGAGAAGGAGAGGGCGACAGAGACAGAGAATGAGAGAGAGAAGGAGAGGGCGACAGAGAACGAGAGAGAGAAGGAGAGGGAAGGAGAAGGAGGGAGACAGAGAAGAGAAGAGAGAGAGAGAAGGAGAGGGCGACAGAGAACGAGAGAGAGAAGGAGAGGGCGACAGAGAACGAGAGAGAGAAGGAGAGGGCGACAGAGAACGAGAGAGAGAAGAGAGGAGAGGGCGACAGAGAAGGAGAGAGAGAAGGAGAGGTCGACAGAGAACGAGAGAGAGAAAAGGAGAGGGCGACAGAGAACGAGAGAGAGAAGGAGGGCGACAGAGAACGAGAGAGAGAAGGAGAGGTCGACAGAGAACGAAAGAGAAAAGGAGAGGGCGACAGAGAATGAGAGAGAGAAGGAGAGGGCGACAGAGAACGAGAGAGCGAAGGAGAGGGTGACAGAGAACGAGAGAGAGAAGGAGAGGGCGACAGAGAACGAGAGAGAGAAGGAGAGGACGACAGAGAACGAGAGAGAGAGAGAAGGAGAGGACGACCGAGAACGAGAGAGAGAAGGAGAGGACGACAGAGAACGAGAGAGAGAAGGAGAGGGCGACAGAGAACGAGAGAGAGAAGGAGAGGGCGACAGAGAATGAGAGAGAGAAGGAGAGGGCGACAGAGAACGAGAGAGAGAAGGAGAGGGCGACAGAGAATGAGAGAGAGAAGGAGAGGGCGACAGAGAATGAGAGAGAGAAGGAGAGGGCGGCAGAGAATGAGAGACCGAAGGAGAGGGCGACAGAGAATGAGAGAGAGAAGGAGAGGGCGGCAGAGAATGAGAGACCGAAGGAGAGGGCGGCAGAGAATGAGAGAGAGAAGGAGAGGGCGACAGAGAATGAGAGACCGAAGGAGAGGGCGACAGAGAATGAGAGAGAGAAGGAGAGGGCGACAGAGAATGAGAGAGAGAAGGAGAGGGCGACAGAGAACGAGAGAGAGAAGGAGAGGGGACGACAGAGAAGAGAGAGAGAGAAGGAGAGGGAGACAGAGAACGGAGAGAAAGAAGGAGAGGGCGACAGAGAACGAGAGAGAGAAGGAGAGGGCGACAGAGAACGAGAGAGAGAAGGAGAGGGCGACAGAGAACGAGAGAGAGAAGGAGAAGGCGGCAGAGAAACGAGAGAGAAGGAGAGGGCGGCAGAGAATGAGAGAGAAGGAGAGGGCGACAGAGAATGAGAGAGAGAAGGAGAGGGCGGCAGAGAATGAGAGAGAGAAGGAGAGGGCGACAGAGAATGAGAGAGAGAAGGAGAGGGCGACAGAGAATGAGAGAGAAGGAGAGGGCGACAGAGAATGAGAGAGAAGGAGAGGGCGACAGAGAACGAGAGAGAGAAGGAGAGGGCGACAGAGAGAGAGAGAGAAGGAGAGGGCGACAGAGAACGAGAGAGAGAAGGAGAGGGCGACAAAGAAGGCGAGAGAGAAGGAGAGGGCGACAGAGAACGAGAGAGAGAAGGAGAGGGCGACAGAGAATGAGAGAGAAGGAGAGGGCGACAGAGAATGAGAGAGAAGGAGAGGGCGACAGAGAATGAGAGAGAGAAGGAGAGGGCGACAGAGAACGAGAGAGAGAAGGAGAGGGGCGACAGAGAAGGAGAGAGAGAAGGAGAGGGAGACAGAGAAGGAGAGAAAGAAGAGAGAGGGCGACAGAGAAGAGAGAGAGAAGGAGAGGGCGACAGAGAACGAGAGAGAGAAGGAGAGGGCGACAGAGAACGAGAGAAGAGAAGGAAGAGGCGGCAGAGGACGAGAGAGAAGGAGAGGGCGGCAGAGAATGAGGAAGGAGAGGGCGACAGAGAATGAGAGAGAGAAGGAGAGGGCGACAGAGAATGAGAGACCGAAGGAGAGGGCGGCAGAGAATGAGAGAGAGAAGGAGAGGGCGACAGAGAATGAGAGAGAAGGAGAGGGCGACAGAGAATGAGAGACCGAAGGAGAGGCGGGTGGAGCGACAGAGAAGGAGAGAGAGAAGGAGAGGGCGACAGAGAACGAGAGAGAGAAGGAGAGGGCGACAGAGAACGAGAGAGAGAAGGAGAGGGCGACAAAGAAGGCAGAGAGAGAAGGAGAGGGCGACAGAGAACAGAGAGAGAAGGAGAGGTCGACAGAGAACGAGAGAGAAAAGAGGGGCGACAGAGAACGAGAAAGAGAAGGAGAGGGCGACAGAGAACGAGAGAGAGAAGGAGAAGGCGGCAGAGGACGAGAGACCGAAGGAGAGGGCGGCAGAGAATGAGAGAGAAGGAGAGGGCGACAGAGAATGAGAGAGAGAAGGAGAGGGCAGGCAGAGAATGAGAGAGAAGGAGAGGGCGGCAGAGAATGAGAGAAGGAGAGGGCGACAGAGAATGAGAGACGAAGGAGAACAGAGAATGACAGACCGAAGGAGAGGGCGACAGAGAAGGAGAGAGAGAAGGAGAGGGCGACAGAGAGATGAGAGAGAGAAGGAGGGCGACAGAGAACGAGAGAGAGAAGGAGAGGACAGAGAACAAAGAAGGAGAGAGAGAAGGAGAGGGCGACAGAGAACGAGAGAGAGAAGGAGAGGGACAGAGACAGAGAACGAGAGAGAAAAGAGGGGGCGACAGAGAACGAGAAAGAGAAGGAGAGGGCGACAGAGAACGAGAGAGAGAAGGAGAGGACGACAGAGAACGAGAGAGAGAAGGAGAGGGTGACAGAGAATGAGAGAGAGAGAAGGAGAGGGCGACAGAGAACGAGAGAGAGAAGGAGAGGGCAGAGAATGAGAGAGACGAAAAGAAGGCGAGAGAGAGAAGGAGAGGGCGACAGAGAACGAGAGAGAGAAGGAGAGGACGACAGAGAACGAGAGAGAGAAGGAGAGGGTGACAGAGAACGAGAGAGAGAAGGAGAGGGCGACAGAGAACGAGAGAGAGAAGGAGAGGGCGACAAAGAAGGGCGAGAGAGAGAAGGAGAGGGCGACAGAGAACGAGAGAGAGAAGGAGAGGTCGACAGAGAACGAGAGAGAAAAGAGGGGGCGACAGAGAACGAGAAAGAGAAGGAGAGGGCAGAGACAGAGAACGAGAGAGAGAAGAGAGAGGATGACAGAGAACGAGAGAGAGACGGAGAGGGCGACAGAGAACGAGAGAGAGAGAAGGAGAGGACGACAGAGAACGAGAGAGAGAAGGAGAGGACGACAGAGAACGAGAGAGAGAAGGAGAGGACGACAGAGAATGAGAGACCGAAGGAGAGGGCGACAGAGAAGGAGAGAGAGAAGGAGAGGGCGACAGAGAATGAGAGACCGAAGAAGAGGGCGACAGAGAACGAGAGAGAGAAGGAGAGGGCGACAGAGAATGAGAGAGAGAGAAGGAGAGGGCGACAGAGAACGAGAGAGAGAAGGAGAGGGCGACAGAGAACGAGAGAGAGAAGGAGAGGGCGACAGAGAACGAGAGAGAGAAGGAGAGGGCGACAGAGAAGGCGAGAGAGAAGGAGAGGGCGACAGAGAACGAGAGAGAGAAGGAGAGGGCGACAGAGAACGAGAGAGAGAAGGAGAGGGCGACAGATAACGAGAGAGAGAAGGAGAGGATGACAGAGAACGAGAGAGAGAAGGAGAGGACGACAGAGAACGAGAGAGAGAAGGAGAGGACGACAGAGAACGAGAGAGAGAAGGAGAGGGCGACAGAGAACGAGAGAGAGAAGGAGAGGGCGACAGAGAATGAGAGACCGAAGGAGAGGGCGACAGAGAACGAGAGAGAGAAGGAGAGGGCGACAGAGAACGAGAGAGAGAAGGAGAGGGCGACAAAGAAGGCGAGAGAGAAGGAGAGGGCGACAGAGAACGAGAGAGAGAAGGAGAGGGCGACAGAGAACGAGAGAGAGAGAAGGAGAGGACGACAGAGAACGAGAGAGAGAAGGAGAGGACGACAGAGAACGAGAGAGAGAAGGAGAGGACGACAGAGAACGAGAGAGAGAAGGAGAGGGCGACAGAGAATGAGAGAGAGAAGGAGAGGGCGACAGAGAACGAGAGAGAGAAGGAGAGGGCGACAGAGAACGAGAGAGAGAAGGAGAGGGCGACAAAGAAGGAGAGAGAGAAGGAGAGGGCGACAGAGAACGAGAGAGAGAAGGAGAGGGCGACAGAGAACGAGAGAGAGAAGGAGAGGGCGACAGAGAATGAGAGACCGAAGGAGAGGGCGACAGAGAACGAGAGAGAGAAGGAGAGGGCGACAGAGAATGAGAGAGAGAGAAGGAGAGGGCGACAGAGAATGAGAGAGAGAAGGAGAGGGCGACAGAGAACGAGAGAGAGAAGGAGAGGGCGACAGAGAACGAGAGAGAGAAGAGAGAGGAGAGGGCGACAGAGAACGAGAGAGAGAAGGAGAGGGCGACAGAGAACGAGAGAGAGAAGGAGAGGGCGACAGAGAACGAGAGAGAGAAGGAGAGGGCGACAGAGAACGAGAGAGAGAAGGAGAGGGCGACAGAGAACGAGAGAGAGAAGGAGAGGGCGACAGAGAAATGAGAGAGAAGGAGAGGGCGACAGAGAACGAGAGAGAGAAGGAGAGGGCGACAGAGAAGAGAGAGAGAGAAGGAGAGGGCGACAGAGAACGAGAGAGAGAAGGAGAGGGCGACAGAGAACGAGAGAGAGAAGGAGAGGGCGACAGAGAAGGAGAGAGAGAAGGAGAGGGCGACAGAGAAGAGAGAGAGAAGGAGAGGGCGACAGAGAAACGAGAGAGAGAAGGAGAGGGCGACAGAGAACGAGAGAGAGAGAGAAGGAGAGGGCGACAGAGAATGAGAGAGAGAAGGAGAGGGCGACAGAGAACGAGAGAGAGAAGGAGAGGGAGAGGGCGACAGAGAGAACGAGAGAGAGAAGGAGAGGGGACAGAGAACAGAGAGACAGAGAGAGAGAGGAGAGGCGACAGAGAACGAGAGAGAGAAGGAGAGGGCGACAGAGAACAGAGAGAGAGAGAAGGAGAGGGCGACAGAGAATGAGAGAGAGAGAAGAGAGAGGACGACAGAGAACGAGAGAGAGAGAAGGAGAGGACGACAGAGAACGAGAGAGAGAAGGAGAGGACGACAGAGAACGAGAGAGAGAAGGAGAGGACGACAGAGAACGAGAGAGAGAAGGAGAGGGCGACAGAGAACGAGAGAGAGAAGGAGAGGACGACAGAGAACGAGAGAGAGAAGGAGAGGGCGACAGAGAACGAGAGAGAGAAGGAGAGGGCGACAGAGAACGAGAGAGAGAAGGAGAGGGCGACAGAGAACGAGAGAGAGAAGGAGAGGGCGACAGAGAACGAGAGAGAGAAGGAGAGGGCGACAGAGAACGAGAGAGAGAAGGAGAGGGCGACAGAGAACGAGAGAGAGAAGGAGAGGGCGACAGAGAACGAGAGAGAGAAGGAGAGGGCGACAGAGAAGAGAGAGAGAAGGAGAGGGCGACAGAGAACGAGAGAGAGAAGGAGAGGGCGACAGAGAACGAGAGAGAGAAGGAGAGGGCGACAGAGAACGAGAGAGAGAAGGAGAGGACGACAGAGAACGAGAGAGAGAAGGAGAGGACGACAGAGAACGAGAGAGAGAGAAGGAGAGGACGACAGAGAACGAGAGAGAGAAGAGAGGGCGACAGAGAATGAGAGAGAGACAGAGACAGAGAATGAGAGAGAGAAGGAGAGGGCGACAGAGAACGAGAGAGAGAAGGAGAGGGCGACAGAGAACGAGAGAGAGAAGGAGAGGGCAGAGAACAGAGAACAGAGAGAGAGAAGGAGAGGGCGACAGAGAACGAGAGAGAGAAGGAGAGGGCGACAGAGAACGAGAGAGAGAGAAGGAGAGGGACGACAGAGAACGAGAGAGAGAAGGAGAGGACGACAGAGAACGAGAGAGAGAAGGAGAGGACAGAGACAGAGAACGAGAGAGAGAAGGAGAGGGCGACAGAGAACGAGAGAGAGAAGGAGAGGGCGACAGAGAACGAGAGAGAGAAGGAGAGGGCGACAGAGAACGAGAGAGAGAAGGAGAGGGCGACAGAGAACGAGAGAGAGAAGGAGAGGGCGACAGAGAACGAGAGAGAGAAGGAGAGGGCGACAGAGAAGGAGAGAGAGAGGGCGACAGAGGAGAGGGCGACAGAGAATGAGAGAGAGAAGGAGAGGGCGACAGAGAACGAGAGAGAGAAGGAGAGGGCGACAGAGAAGAGAGAGAGAGAAGGAGAGGGCGACAGAGAAGGAGAGAGAGAAGGAGAGGGCGACAGAGAACAGAGAGAGAGAGAAGGAGAGGGCGACAGAGAACGAGAGAGAGAAGGAGAGGACGACAGAGAACGAGAGAGAGAAGGAGAGGACGACAGAGAACGAGAGAGAGAAGGAGAGGACGACAGAGAACGAGAGAGAGAAGGAGAGGCGACAGAGAACGAGAGAGAGAAGGAGAGGGCGACAGAGAACGAGAGAGAGAAGGAGAGGGCGACAGAGAACGAGAGAGAGAAGGAGAGGGCGACAGAGAACGAGAGAGAGAAGGAGAGGGCGACAGAGAACGAGAGAGAGAAGGAGAGGAGCGACAGAGAGAGAAGAGAGACAGAGAACGAGAGAGAGAAGGAGAGGGCGACAGAGAACGAGAAAGAGAAGGAGAGGACGACAGAGAACGAGAGAGAGAAGGAGAGGACGACAGAGAACGAGAGAGAGAAGGAGAGGACGACAGAGAACGAGAGAGAGAAGGAGAGGACGACAGAGAACGAGAGAGAGAAGGAGAGGACGACAGAGAACGAGAGAGAGAAGGAGAGGGCGACAGAGAACAAGAGAGAGAAGGAGAGGGCGACAGAGAATGAGAGACCGAAGGAGAGGGCGACAGAGAAGGAGAGAGAGAAGGAGAGGGCGACAGAGAATGAGAGACCGAAGGAGAGGGCGACAGAGAACGAGAGAGAGAAGGAGAGGGCGACAGAGAATGAGAGAGAGAGAAGGAGAGGGCGACAGAGAATGAGAGAGAGAAGGAGAGGGCGACAGAGAATGAGAGAGAGAAGGAGAGGGCGACAGAGAAGGAGAGAGAGAAGGAGAGGGCGACAGAGAATGAGAGAGAGAAGGAGAGGGCGACAGAGAACGAGAGAGAGAAGGAGAGGGCGACAGAGAATGAGAGAGAGAGAAGGAGAGGGCGACAGAGAATGAGAGACCGAAGGAGAGGGCGACAGAGAACGAGAGAGAGAAGGAGAGGGCGACAGAGAACGAGAGAGAGAGAAGGAGAGGGCGACAGAGAACGAGAGAGAGAAGGAGAGGGCGACAGAGAACGAGAGAGAGAAGGAGGGCGACAGAGAACGAGAGAGAGAAGGAGAGGGCGACAGAGAAGGAGAGAGAGAAGGAGAGGGCGACAGAGAACGAGAGAGAGAAGGAGAGGACGACAGAGAACGAGAGAGAGAAGGAGAGGGGACAGAGAACAGAGAAGGAGAGGGCGACAGAGAACGAGAGAGAGAAGGAGAGGGCGACAGAGAAGGAGAGAGAGAGAAGGAGAGGGCGACAGAGAATGAGAGAGAGAAGGAGAGGGCGACAGAGAACGAGAGAGAGAAGGAGAGGGCGACAGAGAATGAGAGAGAGAGAAGGAGAGGGCGACAGAGAATGAGAGAGAGAAGGAGAGGGTGACAGAGAACGAGAGAGAGAAGGAGAGGGCGACAGAGAACGAGAGAGAGAAGGAGAGGGCGACAAAGAAAGAAGAGAAGGAGAGGGCGACAGAGAGAGAGAAGGAGAGGGCGACAGAGAACGAGAGAGAGAAGGAGAGGGCGACAGAGAACGAGAGAGAAAAGAGAGGGCGACAGAGGAGAGAGAGAAGGAGAAGGAGGGCGACAGAGAACGAGAGAGAGAAGGAGAGGACGACAGAGAACGAGAGAGAGAAGGAGAGGGCGACAGAGAACGAGAGAGAGAAGGAGAGGGCGACAGAGAAAGGCGAGAGAGAGAAGGAGAGGGCGACAGAGAACGAGAGAGAGAAGGAGAGGGCGACAGAGAACGAGAGAGAGAAGGAGAGGGCGACAGAGAACGAGAGAGAGAAGGAGAGGGCGACAGAGAATGAGAGAGAGAGAAGGAGAGGACGACAGAGAACGAGAGAGAGAAGGAGAGGGCGACAGAGAATGAGAGAGAGAGAAGGAGAGCGACAGAGAACGAGAGAGAGAAGGAGAGGGGCAGAGACAGAGAACGAGAGAGAAGGAGAGGGCGACAGAGAACGAGAGAGAGAAGGAGAGGGCGACAGAGAACGAGAGAGAGAAGGAGAGGGCGACAGAGAATGAGAGAGAAGGAGAGGGCGACAGAGAACGAGAGAGAGAAGGAGAGGGCGACAGAGAATGAGAGAGAGAGAAGGAGAGGGCGACAGAGAACGAGAGAGAAGGAGAGGGTGACAGAGAACGAGAGAGAGAAGGAGAGGGCGACAGAGAACGAGAGAGAGAAGGAGAGGGCGACAAAGAAGGCGAGAGAGAAGGAGAGGGACAGAGAACGAGAGAGAGAAGGAGAACGAGAGAGAGAAGGAGAGGACGACAGAGAACGAGAGAGAAAGAGGGGGCGACAGAGAACGAGAAAGAGAAGGAGAGGGCGACAGAGAACGAGAGAGAGAAGGAGAGGACGACAGAGAACGAGAGAGAGAAGGAGAGGGCGACAGAGAACGAGAGAGAGAGAAGGAGAGGACGACAGAGAACGAGAGAGAGAAGGAGAGGACGACAGAGAACGAGAGAGAGAAGGAGAGGACGACAGAGAATGAGAGAGAAGGAGAGGGCGACAGAGAAGGAGAGAGAGAAGGAGAGGGCGACAGAGAATGAGAGACCGAAGGAGAGGGCGACAGAGAACGAGAGAGAGAAGGAGAGGGCGACAGAGAATGAGAGAGAGAGAAGGAGAGGGCGACAGAGAACGAGAGAGAGAAGGAGAGGGCGACAGAGAACGAGAGAGAGAAGGAGAGGGCGACAGAGAACGAGAGAGAGAAGGAGAGGGCGACAGAGAAGGAGAGAGAGAAGGAGAGGGCGACAGAGAACGAGAGAGAGAAGGAGAGGGCGACAGAGAACGAGAGAGAGAAGGAGAGGGCGACAGAGAACGAGAGAGAGAAGGAGAGGGCGACAGAGAACGAGAGAGAGAAGGAGAGGGCGACAGAGAACGAGAGAGAGAAGGAGAGGGCGACAGAGAATGAGAGAGAGAAGGAGAGGGCGACAGAGAACGAGAGAGAGAAGGAGAGGGCGACAGAGAACGAGAGAGAGAAGGAGAGGGCGACAGAGAACGAGAGAGAGAAGGAGAGGGCGACAGAGAACGAGAGAGAGAAGGAGAGGGCGACAGAGAACGAGAGAGAGAAGGAGAGGGCGACAGAGAATGAGAGAGAGAAGGAGAGGGCGACAGAGAACGAGAGAGAGAAGGAGAGGGCGACAGAGAACGAGAGAGAGAGAGAAGAGAGGGACGACAGAGAACGAGAGAGAGAAGGAGAGGGCGACAGAGAACGAGAGAGAGAAGGAGAGGGCGACAGAGAACGAGAGAGAGAAGGAGAGGGCGACAGAGAACGAGAGAGAGAAGGAGAGGGCGACAGAGAACGAGAGAGAGAAGGAGAGGGCGACAGAGAACGAGAGAGAGAAGGAGAGGGCGACAGAGAATGAGAGAGAGAGAAGGAGAGGGCGACAGAGAACGAGAGAGAGAAGGAGAGGTGACAGAGAACGAGAGAGAGAAGGAGAGGGCGACAGAGAACGAGAGAGAGAAGGAGAGGGCGACAGAGAAGGAGAGAGAGAAGGAGAGGGCGACAGAGAACGAGAGAGAGAAGGAGAGGGCGACAGAGAACGAGAGAGAGAGAAGGAGAGGGCGACAGAGAACGAGAGAGAGAGAGAGAAGGAGAGGCGACAGAGAACGAGAGAGAGAAGGAGAGGGCGACAGAGAACGAGAGAGAGAAGGAGAGGGCGACAGAGAACGAGAGAGAGAAGGAGAGGGCGACAGAGAACGAGAGAGAGAAGGAGAGGGCGACAGAGAACGAGAGAGAGAAGGAGAGGGCGACAGAGAACGAGAGAGAGAAGGAGAGGGCGACAGAGAATGAGAGAGAGAAGGAGAGGGCGACAGAGAACGAGAGAGAGAAGGAGAGGGCGACAGAGAATGAGAGAGAGAGAAGGAGAGGGCGACAGAGAAGAGAGAGAAGGAGAGGGCGACAGAGAACGAGAGAGAGAAGGAGAGGGCGACAGAGAACGAGAGAGAGAAGGAGAGGGCGACAGAGAAGGAGAGAGAGAAGGAGAGGGCGACAGAGAACGAGAGAGAGAAGGAGAGGGCGACAGAGAACGAGAGAGAGAAGGAGAGGGCGACAGAGAATGAGAGAGAGAGAAGGAGAGGGCGACAGAGAATGAGAGACCGAAGGAGAGGGCGACAGAGAACGAGAGAGAGAAGGAGAGGACAGAGAAGAAGAGAGAGAGACAAAGAAGAGAGAGAGAAGGAGAGGGCGACAGAGAACGAGAGAGAGAAGGAGAGGGCGACAGAGAACGAGAGAGAGAAGGAGAGGGCGACAGAGAACGAGAGAGAGAAGGAGAGGGCGACAGAGAACGAGAGAGAGAAGGAGAGGGCGACAGAGAACGAGAGAGAGAAGGAGAGGACGACAGAGAACGAGAGAGAGAAGGAGAGGACGACAGAGAACGAGAGAGAGAGAAGGAGAGGGCGACAGAGAACGAGAGAGAGAAGGAGAGGGCGACAGAGAACGAGAGAGAGAAGGAGAGGGCGACAGAGAACGAGAGAGAGAAGGAGAGGGCGACAGAGAACGAGAGAGAGAAGGAGAGGGCGACAGAGAACGAGAGAGAGAAGGAGAGGGCGACAGAGAATGAGAGAGAGAGAAGGAGAGGGCGACAGAGAACGAGAGAGAGAAGGAGAGGGTGACAGAGAACGAGAGAGAGAAGGAGAGGGCGACAGAGAACGAGAGAGAGAAGGAGAGGGCGACAAAGAAGGAGAGAGAGAAGGAGAGGGCGACAGAGAACGAGAGAGAGAAGGAGAGGTCGACAGAGAACGAGAGAGAAAAGAGGGGGCGACAGAGAACGAGAAAGAGAAGGAGAGGGCGACAGAGAACGAGAGAGAGAAGGAGAGGACGACAGAGAACGAGAGAGAGAAGGAGAGGGCGACAGAGAACGAGAGAGAGAGAAGGAGAGGACGACAGAGAACGAGAGAGAGAAGGAGAGGACGACAGAGAACGAGAGAGAGAAGGAGAGGACGACAGAGAATGAGAGACCGAAGGAGAGACAGAGAAGGAGAGAGAGAAGGAGAGGGCGACAGAGAATGAGAGACCGAAGAAGAGGGCGACAGAGAACGAGAGAGAGAAGGAGAGGGCGACAGAGAATGAGAGAGAGAGAAGGAGAGGGCGACAGAGAACGAGAGAGAGAAGGAGAGGGCGACAGAGAACGAGAGAGAGAAGGAGAGGGCGACAGAGAACGAGAGAGAGAAGGAGAGGGCGACAGAGAAGGAGAGAGAGAAGGAGAGGGCGACAGAGAACGAGAGAGAGAAGGAGAGGGCGACAGAGAACGAGAGAGAGAAGGAGAGGGCGACAGAGAACGAGAGAGAGAAGGAGAGGATGACAGAGAACGAGAGAGAGAAGGAGAGGACGACAGAGAACGAGAGAGAGAAGGAGAGGACGACAGAGAACGAGAGAGAGAAGGAGAGGGCGACAGAGAATGAGAGAGAGAGAAGGAGAGGGCGACAGAGAATGAGAGAGAGAAGGAGAGGGCGACAGAGAACGAGAGAGAGAAGGAGAGGGCGACAGAGAACGAGAGAGAGAAGGAGAGGGTGACAAAGAAGGAGAGAGAGAAGGAGAGGGCGACAGAGAACGAGAGAGAGAAGGAGAGGGCGACAGAGAACGAGAGAGAGAGAAGGAGAGGACGACAGAGAACGAGAGAGAGAAGGAGAGGACGACAGAGAACGAGAGAGAGAAGGAGAGGACGACAGAGAATGAGAGAGAGAAGGAGAGGGCGACAGAGAAGGAGAGAGAGAAGGAGAGGGCGACAGAGAATGAGAGAGAGAAGGAGAGGGCGACAGAGAACGAGAGAGAGAAGGAGAGGGCGACAGAGAATGAGAGAGAGAGAAGGAGAGGGCGACAGAGAACGAGAGAGAGAAGGAGAGGGCGACAGAGAACGAGAGAGAGGAGAGAGGGCGACAGAGAACGAGAGAGAGAAGGAGAGGGCGACAGAGAATGAGAGAGAGAGAAGGAGAGGGTGACAGAGAACGAGAGAGAGAAGGAGAGGGCGACAGAGAATGAGAGAGAGAGAAGGAGAGGGCGACAGAGAATGAGAGACCGAAGGAGAGGGCGACAGAGAACGAGAGAGAGAAGGAGAGGGCGACAGAGAACGAGAGAGAGAAGGAGAGGGCGACAGAGAACGAGAGAGAGAAGGAGAGGGCGACAGAGAACGAGAGAGAGAAGGAGAGGGCGACAGAGAACGAGAGAGAGAGAAGGAGAGGCGACAGAGAACGAGAGAGAGAAGGAGAGGACGACAGAGAACGAGAGAGAGAAGGAGAGGACGACAGAGAATGAGAGAGAAGGAGAGGGCGACAGAGAACGAGAGAGAGAAGGAGAGGGCGACAGAGAACGAGAGAGAGAAGGAGAGGGCGACAGAGAACGAGAGAGAGAAGGAGAGGGCGACAGAGAATGAGAGAGAGAGAAGGAGAGGGCGACAGAGAACGAGAGAGAGAAGGAGAGGGGACAGAGAAGAGAAGAAGGAGAGAGAGAGAAGAGAGAAGGAGAGGGCGACAGAGAACGAGAGAGAGAAGGAGAGGGCGACAGAGAAGGAGAGAGAGAAGGAGAGGGCGACAGAGAACGAGAGAGAGAGAAGGAGAGGCGACAGAGAACGAGAGAGAGAAGGAGAGGGCGACAGAGAACGAGAGAGAGAAGGAGAGGGCGACAGAGAACGAGAGAGAGAAGGAGAGGACGACAGAGAACGAGAGAGAGAAGGAGAGACAGAGAACGAGAGAGAGAGAGGGCGACAGAGAACGAGAGAGAGAAGGAGAGGGCGACAGAGAACGAGAGAGAGAAGGAGAGGGCGACAGAGAACGAGAGAGAGAAGGAGAGGGCGACAGAGAACGAGAGAGAGAAGGAGAGGGCGACAGAGAATGAGAGAGAGAAGGAGAGGGCGACAGAGAACGAGAGAGAGAAGGAGAGGGCGACAGAGAATGAGAGAGAGAGAAGGAGAGGGCGACAGAGAACGAGAGAGAGAAGGAGAGGGCGACAGAGAACGAGAGAGAGAAGGAGAGGGCGACAGAGAACGAGAGAGAGAAGGAGAGGGCGACAGAGAAGGAGAGAGAGAAGGAGAGGGCGACAGAGAACGAGAGAGAGAAGGAGAGGGCGACAGAGAACGAGAGAGAGAAGGAGAGGGCGACAGAGAACGAGAGAGAGAAGGAGAGGGCGACAGAGAACGAGAGAGAGAAGGAGAGGGCGACAGAGAACGAGAGAGAGAGAAGGAGAGGGCGACAGAGAACGAGAGAGAGAAGGAGAGGACGACAGAGAAGGAGAGAGAGAGAAGGAGAGGGCGACAGAGAATGACAGAGAGAGAGAAGGAGAGGCGACAGAGAACGAGAGAGAAAAGAGAAGAGACGAGAAAGAGAAGGAGAGGGCGACAGAGAACGAGAGAGAGAAGGAGAGGACGACAGAGAACGAGAGAGAGAAGGAGAGGGCGACAGAGAACGAGAGAGAGAAGGAGAGGTCGACAGAGAACGAGAGAGAAGGAGAGGGCGACAGAGAACGAGAAGAGAAGGAGAGGGCGACAGAGAACGAGAGAGAGAAGGAGAGGGCGACAGAGAACGAGAGAGAGAAGGAGAGGGCGACAGAGAATGAGAGAGAAGGAGAGGGCGACAGAGAACGAGAGAGAGAAGGAGAGGGCGACAGAGAATGAGAGAGAGAGAAGGAGAGGGCGACAGAGAACGAGAGAGAGAAGGAGAGGGTGACAGAGAATGAGAGAGAGAAGGAGAGGGCGACAGAGAACGAGAGAGAGAAGGAGAGGGCGACAGAGAAGGAGAGAGAGAAGGAGAGGGCGACAGAGAACGAGAGAGAGAAGGAGAGGGCGACAGAGAACGAGAGAGAGAAAGAGAGGGCGACAGAGAACGAGAAAGAGAAGGAGAGGGCGACAGAGAACGAGAGAGAAAAGAGGGGGCGACAGAGAACGTGAAAGAGAAGGAGAGGGCGACAGAGAACGAGAGAGAGAAGGAGAGGGCGACAGAGAACGAGAGAGAGAAGGAGAGGGCGACAGAGAACGAGAGAGAGAAGGAGAGGGCGACAGAGAACGAGAGAGAGAAGGAGAGGGCGACAGAGAACGAGAGAGAGAAGGAGAGGGCGACAGAGAACGAGAGAGAGAAGGAGAGGACGACAGAGAACGAGAGAGAGAAGGAGAGGGCGACAGAGAACGAGAGAGAGAAGGAGAGGGCGACAGAGAACGAGAGAGAGAAGGAGAGGGCGACAGAGAACGAGAGAGAGAAGGAGAGGGCGACAGAGAACGAGAGAGAGAAGGAGAGGGCGACAGAGAACGAGAGAGAGAAGGAGAGGGCGACAGAGAATGAGAGAGAGAGAAGGAGAGGGCGACAGAGAACGAGAGACCGAAGGAGAGGGTGACAGAGAACGAGAGAGAGAAGGAGAGGGCGACAGAGAACGAGAGAGAGAAGGAGAGGGCGACAAAGAAGGCGAGAGAGAAGGAGAGGGCGACAGAGAACGAGAGAGAGAGAAGGAGAGGTCGACAGAGAACGAGAGAGAGAAAAGAGGGGCGACAGAGAAGAGAAAGAGAAGGAGAGGGCGACAGAGAACGAGAGAGAGAAGGAGAGGACGACAGAGAACGAGAGAGAGAAGGAGAGGGCGACAGAGAACGAGAGAGAGAGAAGGAGAGGACGACAGAGAACGAGAGAGAGAAGGAGAGGGCGACAGAGAACGAGAGAGAGAAGGAGAGGGCGACAGAGAATGAGAGAGAGAAGGAGAGGGCGACAGAGAAGGAGAGAGAGAAGGAGAGGGCGACAGAGAATGAGAGAGAAGGAGAGGGCGACAGAGAACGAGAGAGAGAAGGAGAGGGCGACAGAGAATGAGAGAGAGAGAAGGAGAGGGCGACAGAGAACGAGAGAGAGAAGGAGAGGGCGACAGAGAACGAGAGAGAGAAGGAGAGGGCGACAGAGAACGAGAGAGAGAAGGAGAGGGCGACAGAGAAGGAGAGAGAGAAGGAGAGGGCGACAGAGAACGAGAGAGAGAGAAGGAGAGGGCGACAGAGAACGAGAGAGAGAAGGAGAGGGCGACAGAGAACGAGAGAGAGAAGGAGAGGATGACAGAGAACGAGAGAGAGAAGGAGAGGACGACAGAGAACGAGAGAGAGAAGGAGAGGACGACAGAGAACGAGAGAGAGAAGGAGAGGGCGACAGAGAATGAGAGAGAGAGAAGGAGAGGGCGACAGAGAATGAGAGACCGAAGGAGAGGGCGACAGAGAACGAGAGAGAGAAGGAGAGGGCGACAGAGAACGAGAGAGAGAAGGAGAGGGCGACAGAGAAGGAGAGAGAGAAGGAGAGGGCGACAGAGAACGAGAGAGAGAAGGAGAGGGCGACAGAGAACGAGAGAGAGAGAAGGAGAGGACGACAGAGAACGAGAGAGAGAAGGAGAGGACGACAGAGAACGAGAGAGAGAAGGAGAGGACGACAGAGAATGAGAGACCGAAGAGAGACAGAGAAGAGAGAGAAGGAGAGGGCGACAGAGAAGGAGAGAGAGAAGGAGAGGGCGACAGAGAACGAGAGAGAGAAGGAGAGGGCGACAGAGAATGAGAGAGAGAGAAGGAGAGGGCGACAGAGAACGAGAGAGAGAAGGAGAGACAGAGGAGAGAGAGAAGGAGAGGGCGACAGAGAACGAGAGAGAGAAGGAGAGGGCGACAGAGAATGAGAGAGAGAAGGAGAGGGCGACAGAGAACGAGAGAGAGAAGGAGAGGGCGACAGAGAATGAGAGAGAGAGAAGGAGAGGGCGACAGAGAATGAGAGAGAGAAGGAGAGGGCGACAGAGAACGAGAGAGAGAAGGAGAGGGCGACAGAGAACGAGAGAGAGAAGGAGAGGGCGACAGAGAACGAGAGAGAGAAGGAGAGGGCGACAGAGAACGAGAGAGAGAAGGAGAGGGCGACAGAGAACGAGAGAGAGAAGGAGAGGGCGACAGAGA
Source organism: Oncorhynchus keta (assembly GCF_023373465.1). Lineage (NCBI taxonomy): Eukaryota > Metazoa > Chordata > Actinopteri > Salmoniformes > Salmonidae > Oncorhynchus > Oncorhynchus keta. Next base: position 36,901,947 of record NC_068455.1, read on the forward strand.
ACGAGAGAGAGAAGGAGAGGGCGACAGAGAAGAGAGAGAGAGAAGGAGAGGACGACAGAGAACGAGAGAGAGAAGGAGAGGGCGACAGAGAACGAGAGAGAGAAGGAGAGGGCGACAGAGAATGAGAGACCGAAGGAGAGGGCGACAGAGAAGGAGAGAGAGAAGGAGAGGGCGACAGAGAACGAGAGAGAGAAGGAGAGGGCGACAGAGAACGAGAGAGAGAAGGAGAGGGCGACAGAGAATGAGAGAGAGAGAAGGAGAGGGCGACAGAGAACGAGAGAGAGAAGGAGGGCGACAGAGAACGAGAGAGAGAAGGAGAGGGGACAGAGAACGAGAGAGAGAAGGAGAGAGAGAAGGAGAGAGAAGGAGAGGGCGACAGAGAACGAGAGAGAGAAGGAGAGGGCGACAGAGAACGAGAGAGAGAGAAGGAGAGGGCGACAGAGAATGAGAGAGAGAAGGAGAGGGCGACAGAGAACGAGAGAGAGAAGGAGAGGGCGACAGAGAACGAGAGAGAGAAGGAGAGGGCGACAGAGAACGAGAGAGAGAAGGAGAGGGCGACAGAGATGAGAGAGAGAGAAGGAGAGGGCGACAGAGAACGAGAGAGAGAAGGAGAGGCGACAGAGAACGAGAGAGAGAAGGAGAGGGCGACAGAGAACGAGAGAGAGAAGGAGAGGACGACAGAGAACGAGAGAGAGAAGGAGAGGGCGACAGAGAACGAGAGAGAGAAGGAGAGGGCGACAGAGAATGAGAGAGAAGGAGAGGGCGACAGAGAACGAGAGAGAGAAGAGAACAGAGAATGAGAGAGAGAGAAGGAGAGGGCGACAGAGAACGAGAGAGAGAAGGAGAGGGCGACAGAGAACGAGAGAGAGAAGGAGAGGGCGACAGAGAACGAGAGAGAGAAGGAGAGGGCGACAGAGAAGGAGAGAGAGAAGGAGAGGGCGACAGAGAACGAGAGAGAGAAGGAGAGGGCGACAGAGAACGAGAGAGAGAAGGAGAGGTCGACAGAGAACGAGAGAGAGAAGGAGAGGGCGACAGAGAACGAGAGAGAGAAGGAGAGGGCGACAGAGAACGAGAGAGAGAAGGAGAGGACGACAGAGAACGAGAGAGAGAAGGAGAGGGCGACAGAGAACGAGAGAGAGAAGGAGAGGACGACAGAGAACGAGAGAAGGGGGCGACAGAGAACGAGAGAGAGAAGGAGAGGGCGACAGAGAACGAGAGAGAGAAGGAGAGGGCGACAGAGAACGAGAGAGAGAAGGAGAGGGCGACAGAGAATGAGAGAGAAGGAGAGGGCGACAGAGAACGAGAGAGAGAAGGAGAGGGCGACAGAGAATGAGAGAGAGAGAAGGAGAGGGCGACAGAGAACGAGAGAGAGAAGGAGAGGGTGACAGAGAACGAGAGAGAGAAGGAGAGGGCGACAGAGAACGAGAGAGAGAAGGAGAGGGCGACAGAGAAGGCGAGAGAGAAGGAGAGGGGACAGAGAACGAGAGAGAGAAGGAGAGGCGACAGAGAAGAGAGAGAGAGGGGGCGACAGAGAACGAGAAAGAGAAGGAGAGGGCGACAGAGAACGAGAGAGAGAAGGAGAGGACGACAGAGAACGAGAGAGAGAGAAGAGAACAGAGAAGAGAGAGAAGGAGAGGGCGACAGAGAAGGAGAGAGAGAAGGAGAGGGCGACAGAGAACGAGAGAGAGAAGGAGAGGGCGACAGAGAACGAGAGAGAAGAGGGGGCGACAGAGAACGAGAGAGAGAAGGAGAGGGCGACAGAGAACGAGAGAGAGAAGGAGAGGACGACAGAGAACGAGAGAGAGAAGGAGAGGGCGACAGAGAACGAGAGAGAGAAGGAGAGGGCGACAGAGAACGAGAGAGAAAAGAGGGGGCGACAGAGAACGACAGAGAATGAGAGAGAGAAGGAGAGGGCGACAGAGAACGAGAGAGAGAAGGAGAGGCGACAGAGAAGGAGAGAGAGAAGGAGAGGGCGACAGAGAATGAGAGACCGAAGGAGAGGGCGACAGAGAACGAGAGAGAGAAGGAGAGGGCGACAGAGAATGAGAGAGAGAGAAGGAGAGGGCGACAGAGAACGAGAGAGAGAAGGAGAGGGTGACAGAGAACGAGAGAGAGAAGGAGAGGGCGACAGAGAACGAGAGAGAGAAGGAGAGGGCGACAAAGAAGGCGAGAGAGAAGGAGAGGGCGACAGAGAACGAGAGAGAGAAGGAGAGGTCGACAGAGAACGAGAGAGAAAAGAGGGGGCGACAGAGAACGAGAAAGAGAAGGAGAGGGCGACAGAGAACGAGAGAGAGAAGGAGAGGACGACAGAGAACGAGAGAGAGAAGGAGAGGGCGACAGAGAACGAGAGAGAGAGAAGGAGAGGACGACAGAGAACGAGAGAGAGAAGGAGAGGACGACAGAGAACGAGAGAGAGAAGGAGAGGACGACAGAGAATGAGAGACCGAAGGAGAGGGCGACAGAGAAGGAGAGAGAGAAGGAGAGGGCGACAGAGAATGAGAGACCGAAGAAGAGGGCGACAGAGAACGAGAGAGAGAAGGAGAGGGCGACAGAGAATGAGAGAGAGAGAAGGAGAGGGCGACAGAGAACGAGAGAGAGAAGGAGAGGGCGACAGAGAACGAGAGAGAGAAGGAGAGGGCGACAGAGAACGAGAGAGAGAAGGAGAGGGCGACAGAGAAGAGAGAGAGAGAAGGAGAGGGCGACAGAGAACGAGAGAGAGAAGGAGAGGGCGACAGAGAACGAGAGAGAGAAGGAGAGGGCGACAGATAACGAGAGAGAGAAGGAGAGGATGACAGAGAACGAGAGAGAGAAGGAGAGGACGACAGAGAACGAGAGAGAGAAGGAGAGGACGACAGAGAACGAGAGAGAGAAGGAGAGGGCGACAGAGAATGAGAGAGAGAGAAGGAGAGGGCGACAGAGAATGAGAGACCGAAGGAGAGGGCGACAGAGAACGAGAGAGAGAAGGAGAGGGCGACAGAGAACGAGAGAGAGAAGGAGAGGGCGACAAAGAAGGCGAGAGAGAAGGAGAGGGCGACAGAGAACGAGAGAGAGAAGGAGAGGGCGACAGAGAACGAGAGAGAGAGAAGGAGAGGGCGACAGAGAACGAGAGAGAGAAGGAGAGGACGACAGAGAACGAGAGAGAGAAGGAGAGGACGACAGAGAATGAGAGAGAGAAGGAGAGGGCGACAGAGAAGGAGAGAGAGAAGGAGAGGGCGACAGAGAACGAGAGAGAGAAGGAGAGGGCGACAGAGAACGAGAGAGAGAAGGAGAGGGCGACAGAGAACGAGAGAGAGAAGGAGAGGGCGACAGAGAACGAGAGAGAGAAGGAGAGGGCGACAGAGAACGAGAGAGAGAAGGAGAGGGCGACAGAGAACGAGAGAGAGAAGGAGAGGGCGACAGAGAACGAGAGAGAGAAGGAGAGGGCGACAGAGAACGAGAGAGAGAAGGAGAGGGCGACAGAGAATGAGAGAGAGAGAAGGAGAGGGCGACAGAGAACGAGAGAGAGAAGGAGAGGGCGACAGAGAACGAGAGAGAGAAGGAGAGGGCGACAGAGAACGAGAGAGAGAAGGAGAGGGCGACAGAGAAGAGAGAGAGAGAAGGAGAGGGCGACAGAGAACGAGAGAGAGAAGGAGAGGGCGACAGAGAACGAGAGAGAGAGAAGGAGAGGACGACAGAGAACGAGAGAGAGAAGGAGAGGGCGACAGAGAATGAGAGAGAGAGAAGGAGAGGGCGACAGAGAATGAGAGAGAAGGAGAGGGCGACAGAGAACGAGAGAGAGAAGGAGAGGGCGACAGAGAACGAGAGAGAGAAGGAGAGGGCGACAGAGAACGAGAGAGAAGGAGAGGGCGACAGAGAATGAGAGAGAGAAGGAGAGGGCGACAGAGAACGAGAGAGAGAAGGAGAGGGGACAGAGAACGAGAGAGAAGGAGAGGGTGACAGAGAACGAGAGAGAGAAGGAGAGGGCGACAGAGAACGAGAGAGAGAAGGAGAGGGCGACAAAGAAGGAGAGAGAGAAGGAGAGGGCGACAGAGAACGAGAGAGAGAAGGAGAGGTCGACAGAGAACGAGAGAGAAAAGAGACAGAGAACGAGAGAGAGAAGGAGAGGGCGACAGAGAACGAGAGAGAGAAGAGAGAGGCGACAGAGAACGAGAGAGAGAAGGAGAGGGCGACAGAGGAGAGAGAGAGAAGGAGAGGAGAGAGAAGGAGAGGGCGACAGAGAACGAGAGAGAGAAGGAGAGGGCGACAGAGAATGAGAGAGAGAAGGAGAGGGCGACAGAGAAGGAGAGAGAGAAGGAGAGGGCGACAGAGAATGAGAGACCGAAGGAGAGGGCGACAGAGAACGAGAGAGAGAAGGAGAGGGCGACAGAGAAGAGAGAGAGAGAAGGAGAGGGCGACAGAGAACGAGAGAGAGAAGGAGAGGGCGACAGAGAACGAGAGAGAGAAGGAGAGGGCGACAGAGAACGAGAGAGAGAAGGAGAGGGCGACAGAGAAGGAGAGAGAGAAGGAGAGGGCGACAGAGAACGAGAGAGAGAAGGAGAGGGCGACAGAGAACGAGAGAGAGAAGGAGAGGGCGACAGAGAACGAGAGAGAGAAGGAGAGGCGACAGAGAACGAGAGAGAGAAGGAGAGGGCGACAGAGAACGAGAGAGAGAAGGAGAGGACGACAGAGAACGAGAGAGAGAAGGAGAGGGCGACAGAGAATGAGAGAGAGAGAAGGAGAGGGCGACAGAGAATGAGAGAGAGAAGGAGAGGGCGACAGAGAACGAGAGAGAGAAGGAGAGGGCGACAGAGAACGAGAGAGAGAAGGAGAGGGCGACAGAGAACGAGAGAGAGAAGGAGAGGGCGACAGAGAACGAGAGAGAGAAGGAGAGGGCGACAGAGAACGAGAGAGAGAGAAGGAGAGGCGACAGAGAACGAGAGAGAGAAGGAGAGGGCGACAGAGAACGAGAGAGAGAAGGAGAGGACGACAGAGAATGAGAGAGAGAAGAGAGGGCGACAGAGAAGAGAGAGAGAGAAGGAGAGGGCGACAGAGAATGAGAGAGAAGGAGAGGGCGACAGAGAACGAGAGAGAGAAGGAGAGGGCGACAGAGAATGAGAGAGAGAGAAGGAGAGGGCGAGAGAGAGAAGGAGAGGGCGACAGAGAACGAGAGAGAGAAGGAGAGGGCGACAGAGAACGAGAGAGAGAAGGAGAGGGCGACAGAGAACGAGAGAGAGAAGGAGAGGGCGACAGAGAACGAGAGAGAGAAGGAGAGGGCGACAGAGAACGAGAGAGAGAAGGAGAGGGCGACAGAGAACGAGAGAGAGAAGGAGAGGGCGACAGAGAAAGAGAGAGAAGGAGAGGGCGACAGACGAGAGAGAAGAGAGAGAGAGAGAAGGAGAGGGCGACAGAGAACGAGAGAGAGAAGGAGAGGGCGACAGAGAACGAGAGAGAGAAGGAGAGGGCGACAGAGAACGAGAGAGAGAAGGAGAGGACGACAGAGAACGAGAGAGAGAAGGAGAGGACGACAGAGAACGAGAGAGAGAAGGAGAGGGCGACAGAGAATGAGAGAGAGAAGGAGAGGGCGACAGAGAATGAGAGAGAGAAGGAGAGGGCGACAGAGAATGAGAGAGAGAAGGAGAGGGCGACAGAGAACGAGAGAGAGAAGGAGAGGGCGACAGAGAATGAGAGAGAGAGAAGGAGAGGGCGACAGAGAACGAGAGAGAGAAGGAGAGGGCGACAGAGAACGAGAGAGAGAAGGAGAGGGCGACAGAGAACGAGAGAGAGAAGGAGAGGGCGACAGAGAAGGAGAGAGAGAAGGAGAGGGCGACAGAGAACGAGAGAGAGAAGGAGAGGGCGACAGAGAACGAGAGAGAGAAGGAGAGGGCGACAGGAGAGAGAAGAGAATGACAGAGAACGAGAGAGAGAAGGAGAGGACGACAGAGAATGAGAGAGAGAAGGAGAGGGACGACAGAGAACGAGAGAGAGAAGGAGAGGGCGACAGAGAAGAGAGAGAGAGAAGGAGACAGAGAATGAGAGAGAGAAGGAGAGGGCGACAGAGAACGAGAGAGAAGGAGAGGGCGACAGAGAACGAGAGAGAGAAGGAGAGGGCGACAGAGAAGAGAGAGAGAGAAGGAGAGGGCGACAGAGAACGAGAGAGAGAAGGAGAGGGCGACAGAGAACGAGAGAGAGAAGGAGAGGACGACAGAGAACGAGAGAGAGAAGGAGAGGACGACAGAGAACGAGAGAGAGAAGGAGAGGGACGACAGAGAATGAGAGAGAGAAGGAGAGGGCGACAGAGAACGAGAGAGAGAGAAGGAGAGGGCGACAGAGAACGAGAGAGAGAAGGAGAGGGCGACAGAGAATGAGAGAGAGAGAAGGAGAGGGCGACAGAGAACGAGAGAGAGAAGGAGAGGGGACGACAGAGAACAGAGAGAGAGAGAAGGAGAGGGCGACAGAGAACGAGAGAGAGAAGGAGAGGGCGACAGAGAACGAGAGAGAGAAGGAGAGGGCGACAGAGAACGAGAGAGAGAAGGAGAGGGCGACAGAGAACGAGAGAGAGAAGGAGAGGGCGACAGAGAATGAGAGAGAGAAGGAGAGGGCGACAGAGAAGAGAGAGAAGGGAGGGCGACAGAGAACGAGAGAGAGAAGGAGAGGGCGACAGAGAACGAGAGAGAGAAGGAGAGGCGACAGAGAACGAGAGAGAGAACGAGAGAGAGAGAGAGAAGGAGAGGGCGACAGAGAAGAGAACGAGAGAGAGAGAAGGAGAGGGCGACAGAGAACGAGAGAGAGAAGGAGAGGGCGACAGAGAACGAAGAGAAGGAGAAGGAGAGGGCGACAGAGAACGAGAGAGAGAAGGAGAGGGCGACAGAGAACGAGAGAGAGAAGGAGAGGGCGACAGAGAAGGAGAGAGAGAAGGAGAGGGCGACAGAGAACGAGAGAGAGAAGGAGAGGGCGACAGAGAACGAGAGAGAGAAGGAGAGGGCGACAGAGAACGAGAGAGAGAAGGAGAGGGCGACAGAGAACGAGAGAGAGAGAAGGAGAGGACGACAGAGAATGAGAGAGAGAAGGAGAGGACGACAGAGAATGAGAGAGAGAAGGAGAGGGCGACAGAGAAGAGAGAGAAGGAGAGGGCGACAGAGAATGAGAGAGAGAAGGAGAGAGAGGAGAGAGAGAAGGAGAGGGCGACAGAGAACGAGAGAGAGGAGAGGGCGACAGAGAATGAGAGAGAAGGAGAGGGCGACAGAGAACGAGAGAGAGAAGGAGAGGGCGACAGAGAATGAGAGAGAGAGAAGGAGAGGGCGACAGAGAACGAGAGAGAAGGAGAGGGTGACAGAGAACGAGAGAGAGAAGGAGAGGGCGAGAGAGAGCGAGAGAGAGAAGAAGAGAGGGCGACAAAGAAGGAGAGAGAGAAGGAGAGGGCGACAGAGAACGAGAGAGAGAAGGAGAGGACGACAGAGAACGAGAGAGAAAGGAGAGGGCGACAGAGAACGAGAGAGAGAAGGAGAGGGCGACAGAGAACGAGAGAGAGAAGGAGAGGACGACAGAGAACGAGAGAGAGAAGGAGAGGGCGACAGAGAACGAGAGAGAGAGAAGGAGAGGACGACAGAGAACGAGAGAGAGAAGGAGAGGACGACAGAGAACGAGAGAGAGAAGGAGAGGACGACAGAGAATGAGAGAGAGAAGGAGAGGGCGACAGAGAAGGAGAGAGAGAAGGAGAGGGCGACAGAGAATGAGAGACCGAAGGAGAGGGCGACAGAGAACGAGAGAGAGAAGGAGAGGGCGACAGAGAATGAGAGAGAGAGAAGGAGAGGGCGACAGAGAACGAGAGAGAGAAGGAGAGGGCGACAGAGAACGAGAGAGAGAAGGAGAGGGCGACAGAGAACGAGAGAGAGAAGGAGAGGGCGACAGAGAAGGCGAGAGAGAGAGAGAAGGAGAGGGCGACAGAGAACGAGAGAGAGAAGGAGAGGGCGACAGAGAACGAGAGAGAGAAGGAGGACAGAGAACGAGAGAGAGGCGACAGAGAAGAAGGAGAGAGAGAGAAGGAGAGGACGACAGAGAACGAGAGAGAGAAGGAGAGGGCGACAGAGAACGAGAGAGAGAAGGAGAGGGCGACAGAGAAGAAGAGAGAGAGAAGGAGAGGGCGACAGAGAACGAGAGAGAGAAGGAGAGGGCGACAGAGAACGAGAGAGAGAAGGAGAGGGCGACAGAGAACGAGAGAGAGAAGGAGAGGGGACAGAGACAGAGAAGCGAGAGAGAGAAGGAGAGGGCGACAGAGAACGAGAGAGAGAGAAGGAGAGGGCGACAGAGAACAGAGAAGAGAGAGAGAAGGAGAGGACGACAGAGAACGAGAGAGAGAAGGAGAGGGACGACAGAGAACGAGAGAGAGAAGGAGAGGGACGACAGAGAATGAGAGAGAAGGAGAGGGCGACAGAGAAGGAGAGAGAGAAGGAGAGGGCGACAGAGAATGAGAGAGAAGGAGAGGGCGACAGAGAACGAGAGAGAGAAGGAGAGGGCGACAGAGAATGAGAGAGAGAGAAGGAGAGGGCGACAGAGAACGAGAGAGAGAAGGAGAGGGCGACAGAGAACGAGAGAGAGAAGGAGAGGCGACAGAGAACGAGAGAGAGAAGGAGAGGGCGACAGAGAACGAGAGAGAGAAGGAGAGGGCGACAGAGAACGAGAGAGAGAAGGAGAGGGCGACAGAGAACGAGAGAGAGAAGGAGAGGGCGACAGAGAGAAGAGAGAAGGAGAGGGCGACAGAGAACGAGAGAGAGAAGGAGAGGACGACAGAGAACGAGAGAGAGAAGGAGAGGCGACAGAGAACGAGAGAGAGAAGGAGAGGGCGACAGAGAACGAGAGAGAGAAGAGAGAGAGGAGACGACAGAGAACGACAGAGAACAGAGAACGAGAGAGAGAAGGAGAGGGCGACAGAGAACGAGAGAGAGAAGGAGAGGGCGACAGAGAACGAGAGAGAGAAGGAGAGGGCGACAGAGAATGAGAGAGAGAAGGAGAGGGCGACAGAGAACGAGAGAGAGAAGGAGAGGGCGACAGAGAACGAGAGAGAGAAGGAGAGGGCGACAGAGAACGAGAGAGAGAAGGAGAGGGCGACAGAGAACGAGAGAGAGAAGGAGAGGGCGACAGAGAACGAGAGAGAGAAGGAGAGGGCGACAGAGAACGAGAGAGAGAAGGAGAGGGGACGACAGAGAAGAGAAGAGAAGGAGAGGGAACGAGAGAGAGAAGGAGAGGGCGACAGAGAATGAGAGAGAAGAGAAGAGAGAGAGAGAGAAGGAGAGGGCGACAGAGAACGAGAGAGAGAAGGAGAGGGCGACAGAGAACGAGAGAGAGAAGGAGAGGGCGACAGAGAAGAGAGAGAGAAGGAGAGGGCGACAGAGAACGAGAGAGAGAAGGAGAGGGCGACAGAGAATGAGAGAGAGAGAGAGGAGAGGAACGACAGAGAAGAGAGAGAGAAGGAGAGGGACGACAGAGAACGAGAGAGAGAAGGAGAGGGCGACAGAGAACGAGAGAGAGAAGGAGAGGGGAACGACAGAGAAGGACAGAGAAGAGAGAGAGAAGGAGAGGACGACAGAGAACGAGAGAGAGAAGGAGAGGGCGACAGAGAACGAGAGAGAGAAGGAGAGGGCGACAGAGAACGAGAGAGAGAAGGAGAGGGCGACAGAGAACGAGAGAGAAGGAGAGGGCGACAGAGAACGAGAGAGAGAAGGAGAGGGCGACAGAGAACGAGAGAGAGAAGGAGAGGGGACAAAGAACGAGAGAGAAGAGAACGAGAGAGAGAAGGAGAGGGCGACAGAGAACGAGAGAGAGAAGGAGAGGGCGACAGAGAACGAGAGAGAGAAGGAGAGGGCGACAGAGAACGAGAGAGAGAGAAGGAGGAGAGAGAAGGAGGACGACAGAGAACGAGAGAGAGAAGGAGAGGCGACAGAGAACGAGAGAGAGAGAAGGAGAGGACGACAGAGAACGAGAGAGAGAAGGAGAGGACGACAGAGAACGAGAGAGAGAAGGAAGGACGACAGAGAATGAGAGAGAGAAGGAGAGAGGGCGACAGAGAAGGAGAGAGAGAAGGAGAGGGCGACAGAGAATGAGAGAGAGAAGGAGAGGGCGACAGAGAACGAGAGAGAGAAGGAGAGGGCGACAGAGAATGAGAGAGAGAGAAGGAGAGGGCGACAGAGAACGAGAGAGAGAAGGAGAGGGCGACAGAGAACAGAGAGAGAGAGAAGGAGAGGGCGACAGAGAACGAGAGAGAGAAGGAGAGGGCGACAGAGAAGGCAGAGAGAGAAGGAGAGGGCGACAGAGAACGAGAGAGAGAAGGAGAGGGCGACAGAGAACGAGAGAGAGAAGGAGAGGGCGACAGAGAATGAGAGAGAGAGAAGGAGAGGATGACAGAGAACGAGAGAGAGAAGGAGAGGGCGACAGAGAACGAGAGAGAGAAGGAGAGGGCGACAAAGAAGGAGAGAGAGAAGGAGAGGGCGACAGAGAACGAGAGAGAGAAGGAGAGGGCGACAGAGAACGAGAGAGAGAAGGAGAGGCGACAGAGAACGAGAGAGAGAGAGAGGGCGACAGAGAATGAGAGAGAGAAGGAGAGGGCGACAGAGAATGAGAGAGAGAAGGAGAGGGCGACAGAGAATGAGAGAGAGAAGGAGAGGGCGACAGAGAACGAGAGAGAGAAGGAGAGGACGACAGAGAACGAGAGAGAGAAGGAGAGGGCGACAGAGAACGAGAGAGAGAAGGAGAGGGCGACAGAGAACGAGAGAGAGAAGGAGAGGACGACAGAGAACGAGAGAGAGAAGGAGAGGGCGACAGAGAACGAGAGAGAGAAGGAGAGGGCGACAGAGAATGAGAGAAGAGAGAGAAGAAGAGAGGGCGACAGAGAACAGAGAATGAGAGAGAAGGAGAGGGCGACAGAAGAAGAGAGGGCGACAGAGAAAGAGAGAGAGAAGGAGAGGGCGACAGAGAACGAGAGAGAGAAGGAGAGGGCGACAGAGAATGAGAGAGAGAGAAGGAGAGAAGAGAGACGAGAGAGAGAAGGAGAGGGCGACAGAGAAGAGAAGAGAAGGAGAGGGCGACAGAGAACGAGAAGAGAAGGAGAGGGCGACAGAGAACGAGAGAGAGAAGGAGAGGGCGACAGAGAACGAGAGAGAGAAGGAGAGGGCGACAGAGAAGAGAGAGAGAGAAGGAGAGGGCGACAGAGAACGAGAGAGAGAAGGAGAGGGCGACAGAGAACGAGAGAGAGAAGGAGAGGGCGACAGAGAACGAGAGAGAGAAGGAGAGGACGACAGAGAACGAGAGAGAGAAGGAGAGGACGACAGAGAACGAGAGAGAGAAGGAGAGGCGACAGAGAATGAGAGAGAGAGAAGGAGAGGGCGACAGAGAATGAGAGAGAGAAGACAGAGAACGAGAGAGAGAAGGAGAGGGCGACAGAGAACGAGAGAGAGAAGGAGAGGGCGACAAAGAACAGAGAACAGAGAGAGAGAGAGAAGGAGAGGGCGACAGAGAAGGAGAGAGAGAAGGAGAGGGCGACAGAGAACGAGAGAGAGAAGGAGAGGGCGACAGAGAACGAGAGAGAGAAGGAGAGGGCGACAGAGAATGAGAGAGAGAAGGAGAGGGCGACAGAGAAGGAGAGAGAGAAGGAGAGGGCGACAGAGAATGAGAGACCGAAGGAGAGGGCGACAGAGAAAGAGAGAGAGAAGGAGAGGGCGACAGAGAATGAGAGAGAGAGAGAAGGAGAGGACGACAGAGAACGAGAGAGAGAAGGAGAGGACGACAGAGAACGAGAGAGAGAGAAGGAGAGGGCGACAGAGAACGAGAGAGAGAGAAGGAGAGGGCGACAGAGAAGGAGAGAGAGAAGGAGAGGGGACAGAGAACGAGAGAGAGAAGGAGAGGGCGACAGAGAACGAGAGAGAGAAGGAGAGGGCGACAGAGAACGAGAGAGAGAAGGAGAGGGCGACAGAGAACGAGAGAGAGAAGGAGAGGGCGACAGAGAACGAGAGAGAGAAGGAGAGGACGACAGAGAAGAAGAGAGAGAGAAGGAGAGGACGACAGAGAACGAGAGAGAGAAGGAGAGGACGACAGAGAACGAGAGAGAGAGAGAAGGAGGGCGACAGAGAAGAATGAGAGAGAAGGAGAGGGCGACAGAGAACGAGAGAGAGAAGGAGAGGGCGACAGAGAACGAGAGAGAGAAGGAGAGGGCGACAGAGAACGAGAGAGAGAAGGAGAGGGCGACAGAGAACGAGAGAGAGAAGGAGAGGGCGACAGAGAACGAGAGAGAGAAGGAGAGGGCGACAGAGAACGAGAGAGAGAAGACAGAGAAGGGAGACAGAGAACAGAGAGAGAGAGAAGAGAGGGCGACAGAGAATGAGAGAGAGAGAAGGAGAGGGCGACAGAGAACGAGAGAGAGAAGGAGAGGACGACAGAGAACGAGAGAGAGAAGGAGAGGACGACAGAGAACGAGAGAGAGAGAAGGAGAGGACGACAGAGAACGAGAGAGAGAAGGAGAGGGCGACAGAGAACGAGAGAGAGAAGGAGAGGGCGACAGAGAATGAGAGAGAAGGAGGAGGGCGACAGAGAACGAGAGAGAGAAGGAGAGGGACAGAGAACGAGAGAGAGAGAGAGGGCGACAGAGAACGAGAGAGAGAAGGAGAGGGCGACAGAGAATGAGAGAGAGAAGGAGAGGGCGACAGAGAACGAGAGAGAGAAGGAGAGGGCGACAGAGAACGAGAGAGAGAAGGAGAGGGCGACAGAGAACGAGAGAGAGAAGGAGAGGGCGACAGAGAACGAGAGAGAGAAGGAGAGAGGCGACAGAGAACGAGAGAGAGAAGGAGAGGACGACAGAGAACGAGAGAGAGAAGGAGAGGGCGACAGAGAACGAGAGAGAGAAGGAGAGGGACAGAGAACAGAGGGCGACAGAGAACGAGAGAGAGAAGGAGAGGGCGACAGAGAACGAGAGAGAGAAGGAGAGGGCGACAGAGAAGAGAGAGAGAAGGAGAGGGCGACAGAGAACGAGAGAGAGAGAAGGAGAGGGCGACAGAGAACGAGAGAGAGAAGGAGAGGGCGACAGAGAACGAGAGAGAGAAGGAGAGGGCGACAGAGAACGAGAGAGAGAAGGAGAGGGCGACAGAGAACGAGAGAGAGAAGGAGAGGGCGACAGAGAACGAGAGAGAGAAGGAGAGGCGACAGAGAACGAGAGAGAGAAGGAGAGGGACAGAGAACGAGAGAGAGAAGGAGAGGGCGACAGAGAACGAGAGAGAGAAGGAGAGGGCGACAGAGAACGAGAGAGAGAAGGAGAGGGGACAGAGAAGAGAACGAGAGAGAGAAGGAGAGGACGACAGAGAACGAGAGAGAGAAGGAGAGGGCGACAGAGAACGAGAGAGAGAGAAGGAGAGGGCGACAGAGAACGAGAGAGAGAAGGAGAGGGCGACAGAGAACGAGAGAGAGAAGGAGAGGGCGACAGAGAACGAGAGAGAGAAGGAGAGGGCGACAGAGAAGAGAGAGAGAAGGAGAGGGCGACAGAGAATGAGAGAGAGAAGGAGGGCGACAGAGAACGAGAGAGAGAAGGAGAGGGCGACAGAGAACGAGAGAGAGAAGGAGAGGGCGACAGAGAAAGAGAGAGAGAAGGAGAGGGGAACAGAGAACGAGAGAGAGAGAAGGAGAGGGCGACAGAGAACGAGAGAGAGAAGGAGAGGGCGACAGAGAACGAGAGAGAGAAGGAGAGGGCGACAGAGAAGGAGAGAGAGAAGGAGAGGGCGACAGAGAATGAGAGACAGAGAACAGAGAGAGAGAAGGAGAGGGCGACAGAGAACGAGAGAGAGAAGGAGAGGGCGACAGAGAACGAGAGAGAGAAGGAGAGGACGACAGAGAACGAGAGAGAGAAGGAGAGGACGACAGAGAACGAGAGAGAGAAGGAGAGGGCGACAGAGAACGAGAGAGAGAAGGAGCGACAGGACGAGAGACAGAGAACGAGAGAGAGAAGGAGAGGCGACAGAGAACGAGAGAGAGAAGGAGAGGGACAGAGAACAGAGAACGAGAGAGAGAGAGAAGGAGAGGCGACAGAGAACGAGAGAGAGAAGGAGAGGGCGACAGAGAACGAGAGAGAGAAGGAGAGACAGAGAAGGAGAGAGAAGAGAGGGCGACGAGAGAGAGAAGGAGAGGACGACAGAGAACGAGAGAGAGAAGGAGAGGACGACAGAGAACGAGAGAGAGAAGGAGAGGACGACAGAGAACGAGAGAGAGAAGGAGAGGACGACAGAGAACGAGAGAGAGAAGGAGAGGGCGACAGAGAACGAGAGAGAGAAGGAGAGGGCGACAGAGAACGAGAGAGAGAAGGAGAGGGCGACAGAGAAGGAGAGAGAGAAGGAGAGGGCGACAGAGAACGAGAGAGAGAAGGAGAGGGCGACAGAGAACGAGAGAGAGAAGGAGAGGGACGACAGAGAACGAGAGAGAGAAGGAGAGGGCGACAGAGAACGAGAGAGAGAAGGAGAGACAGACGAGAGAGAGAAGAGAGGACGACAGAGAGAGAAGGAGAGGGACGACAGAGAACGAGAGAGAGAAGGAGAGGACGACAGAGAACGAGAGAGAGAAGGAGAGGGCGACAGAGAACGAGAGAGAGAAGGAGAGGGCGACAGAGAACGAGAGAGAGAAGGAGAGGGCGACAGAGAACGAGAGAGAGAAGGAGAGGGCGACAGAGAACGAGAGAGAGAAGGAGAGGACGACAGAGAACGAGAGAGAGAGAGGAGAGAAGGAGAGGACGACGACAGAGAACGAGAGAGAGAAGGAGAGGGACGACAGAGAATAGAGAGAGAGAGAAGGAGAGGGCGACAGAGAATGAGAGAGAGAAGGAGAGGGCGACAGAGAACGAGAGAGAGAAGGAGAGGGCGACAGAGAATGAGAGAGAGAAGGAGAGGGCGACAGAGAACGAGAGAGAGAAGGAGAGGGCGACAGAGAACGAGAGAGAGAAGGAGAGGGCGACAGAGAGAGAGAGAAGGAGAGGGCGACAGAGAATGAGAGAGAGAGAAGGAGAGGGCAACAGAGAACGAGAGAGAGAAGAGAACGAGAGAGAGAAGGAGAGGGCGACAGAGAACGAGAGAGAGAAGGAGAGGGCGACAGAGAACGAGAGAGAGAAGGAGAGGGAACGACAGAGAACGAGAGAGAGAAGGAGAGGGCGACAGAGAACGAGAGAGAGAAGGAGAGGGCGACAGAGAACGAGAGAGAGAAGGAGAGGGCGACAGAGAACGAGAGAGAGAAGGAGAGGGCGACAGAGAAACGAGAGAGAGAAGGAGAGGACGACAGAGAACGAGAGAGAGAAGGAGAGGACGACAGAGAACGAGAGAGAGAAGGAGAGGACGACAGAGAACGAGAGAGAGAAGGAGAGGGACAGAGAACGAGAGAGAGAAGGAGAGGAACAGAGAACGACAGAGAGAGAGAAGGAGAGGGCGACAGAGAACGAGAGAGAGAAGAGAACAGAGAAGAGAGAGAAGGAGAGGGCGACAGAGAACGAGAGAGAGAAGGAGAGGGCGACAGAGAACGAGAGAGAGAAGGAGAGGGCGACAGAGAACGAGAGAGAGAAGGAGAGGGCGACAGAGAACGAGAGAGAGAAGGAGAGGGCGACAGAGAACGAGAGAGAGAAGGAGAGGGCGACAGAGAACGAGAGAGAGAAGGAGAGGGCGACAGAGAACGAGAGAGAGAAGGAGAGGGCGACAGAGAAGAGAGAGAGAGAAGGAGAGGGCGACAGAGAATGAGAGACCGAAGGAGAGGGCGACAGAGAACGAGAGAGAGAAGGAGAGGGCGACAGAGAACGAGAGAGAGAAGGAGAGGGCGACAGAGAACGAGAGAGAGAAGGAGAGGGCGACAGAGATGAGAGAGAGAGAAGGAGAGGGCGACAGAGAACGAGAGAGAGAAGGAGAGGGCGACAGAGAACGAGAGAGAGAAGGAGAGGGCGACAGAGAATGAGAGAGAGAAGGAGAGGGCGACAGAGAACGAGAGAGAGAAGGAGAGGGGACAGAGAACGAGAGAGAGAAGGAGAGGGCGAGAGAGAAGGAGAGGGAGGGCGACAGAGAACGAGAGAGAGAAGGAGAGGGCGACAGAGAACGAGAGAGAGAAGGAGAGAACAGAGAGAGAGAAGGAGAGGACGACAGAGAACGAGAGAGAGAAGGAGAGGACGACAGAGAACGAGAGAGAGAAGGAGAGGACGACAGAGAATGAGAGAGAGAAGGAGAGGGCGACAGAGAATGAGAGAGAGAAGGAGAGGGCGACAGAGAATGAGAGAGAGAAGGAGAGGGCGACAGAGAACGAGAGAGAGAAGGAGAGGGCGACAGAGAACGAGAGAGAGAAGGAGAGGGCGACAGAGAAGAGAGAGAGAGGAGAGGGAGACAGAGGGAGAGAAGAGAACAGAGAAGAGAGAGAGAAGGAGAGGCGACAGAGAACGAGAGAGAGAAGGAGAGGACGACAGAGAACGAGAGAGAGAAGGAGAGGACGACAGAGAACGAGAGAGAGAAGGAGAGGGGCGACAGAGAAGGAGAGAGAGAGAAGGAGAGGGCGACAGAGAACGAGAGAGAGAAGGAGAGGGACAGAGAACGAGAGAGAGAAGGAGAACAGAGAGAGAGAGAGAAGGAGAGGGCGACAGAGAACGAGAGAGAGAAGGAGAGAGAGAGAGAGAAGGAGAGGGCGACAGAGAACGAGAGAGAGAAGGAGAGGGCGACAGAGAACGAGAGAGAGAAGGAGAGGGCGACAGAGAACGAGAGAGAGAAGGAGAGGGCGACAGAGAAGAGAGAGAGAAGGAGAGGGCGACAGAGAACGAGAGAGAGAAGGAGAGGGCGACAGAGAACGAGAGAGAGAAGAGAGAGAAGAGAGAGAGAAGGAGAGGACGAACAGAGAACGAGAGAGAGAAGGAGAGGACGACAGAGAACGAGAGAGAGAAGGAGAGGACGACAGAGAACGAGAGAGAGAAGGAGAGGACGACAGAGAACGAGAGAGAGAAGGAGAGGGCGACAGAGAACGAGAGAGAGAAGGAGAGGGCGACAAAGAAGGCGAGAGAGAAGGAGAGGGCGACAGAGAACGAGAGAGAGAAGGAGAGGGCGACAGAGAACGAGAGAGAGAAGGAGAGGTCGACAGAGAACGAGAGAGAGAAGGAGAGGGCGACAGAGAACGAGAGAGAGAAGGAGAGGGCGACAGAGAACGAGAGAGAGAAGGAGAGGGCGACAGAGAACGAGAGAGAGAAGGAGAGGACGACAGAGAACGAGAGAGAGAAGGAGAGGACGACAGAGAACGAGAGAGAGAAGGAGAGGACGACAGAGAACGAGAGAGAGAAGGAGAGGGACGACAGAGAACGAGAGAGAGAAGGAGAGGGCGACAGAGAACGAGAGAGAGAGAAGGAGAGGGCGACAGAGAATGAGAGAGAGAAGGAGAGGGCGACAGAGAAGGAGAGAGAGAAGGAGAGGGCGACAGAGAATGAGAGAGAGAAGGAGAGGGCGACAGAGAACGAGAGAGAGAAGGAGAGGGCGACAGAGAACGAGAGAGAGAAGGAGAGGGCGACAGAGAACGAGAGAGAGAAGGAGAGGGCGACAGAGAACGAGAGAGAGAAGGAGAGGGCGACAGAGAACGAGAGAGAGAAGGAGAGGACGACAGAGAACGAGAGAGAGAAGGAGAGGACGACAGAGAACGAGAGAGAGAAGGAGAGGGCGACAGAGAATGAGAGACCGAAGGAGAGGGCGACAGAGAAGGAGAGAGAGAAGGAGAGGGCGACAGAGAAGGAGAGAGAGAAGGAGAGGGCGACAGAGAATGAGAGACCGAAGGAGAGGGCGACAGAGAACGAGAGAGAGAAGGAGAGGGCGACAGAGAAGAGAGAGAGAGAAGGAGAGGGCGACAGAGAACGAGAGAGAGAAGGAGAGGGCGACAGAGAACGAGAGAGAGAAGGAGAGGGCGACAGAGAACGAGAGAGAGAAGGAGAGGGCGACAGAGAAGGAGGAGAGAGAAGGAGAGGGCGACAGAGAACGAGAGAGAGAAGGAGAGGGCGACAGAGAACGAGAGAGAGAAAGAGAGGGCGACAGAGAACAAGAGAGAGAAGGAGAGGGCGACAGAGAAGGAGAGAGAGAAGGAGAGGGCGACAGAGAACGAGAGAGAGAAGGAGAGGGCGACAGAGAACGAGAGAGAGAAGGAGAGGGCGACAGAGAATGAGAGAGAGAAGGAGAGGACGACAGAGAACGAGAGAGAGAAGGAGAGGGACGACAGAGAACGAGAGAGAGAAGGAGAGGGAGACAGAGAATGAGAGAGAGAGAAGGAGAGGGCGACAGAGAACGAGAGAGAGAAGGAGGAGAGGGCGACAGAGAACGAGAGAGAGAAGGAGAGGGCGACAGAGAACGAGAGAGAGAAGGAGAGGGCGACAGAGAAGGAGAGAGAGAAGGAGAGGGCGACAGAGAACGAGAGAGAGAAGGAGAGGCGACAGAGAACGAGAGAGAGAAGGAGAGGGCGACAGAGAACGAGAGAGAGAAGGAGAGGGCGACAGAGAACGAGAGAGAGAAGGAGAGGACGACAGAGAACGAGAGAGAGAAGGAGAGGACGACAGAGAACGAGAGAGAGAAGGAGAGGACGACAGAGAACGAGAGAGAGAAGGAGAGGGCGACAGAGAACGAGAGAGAGAAGGAGAGGGCGACAGAGAACGAGAGAGAGAAGGAGAGGGCGACAGAGAACGAGAGAGAGAAGGAGAGGGCGACAGAGAACGAGAGAGAGAAGGAGAGGTCGACAGAGAACGAGAGAGAGAAGGAGAGGGCGACAGAGAATGAGAGAGAGAAGGAGAGGGCGACAGAGAACGAGAGAGAGAAGGAGAGGACGACAGAGAACGAGAGAGAGAAGGAGAGGACGACAGAGAACGAGAGAGAGAAGGAGAGGACGACAGAGAACGAGAGAGAGAAGGAGAGGGCGACAGAGAGAAGAGAGAGAGAGACAGAGAACGAGAGAGAGAAGGAGAGAGAGAGAACGAGAGAGAGAAGGAGAGGGCGACAGAGAACGAGAGAGAGAAGAAGGAGAGGGCGACAGAGAATGAGAGAGAAGGAGAGGGCGACAGAGAAGGAGAGAGAGAAGGAGAGGGCGACAGAGAATGAGAGAGAGAAGGAGAGGGCGACAGAGAACGAGAGAGAGAAGGAGAGGGCGACAGAGAACGAGAGAGAGAAGGAGAGGGAGAGAAGGAGAGAAGGAGAGGGCGACAGAGAACGAGAGAGAGAAGGAGAGGGCGACAGAGAACGAGAGAGAGAAGGAGAGGGCGACAGAGAACGAGAGAGAGAAGGAGAGGGCGACAGAGAACGAGAGAGAGAAGGAGAGGACGACAGAGAACGAGAGAGAGAAGGAGAGGGCGACAGAGAACGAGAGAGAGAAGGAGAGGGCGACAGAGAACGAGAGAGAGAAGGAGAGGGCGACAGAGAACGAGAGAGAGAGAAGGAGAGGGCGACAGAGAATGAGAGAGAGAGAAGGAGAGGGCGACAGAGAATGAGAGAGAGAAGGAGAGGGCGACAGAGAATGAGAGAGAGAAGGAGAGGGCGACAGAGAAGGAGAGAGAGAAGGAGAGGGCGACAGAGAATCAGAGAGAGAAGGAGAGGGCGACAGAGAACGAGAGAGAGAAGGAGAGGCGACAGAGAATGAGAGAGAGAGAAGGAGAGGCGACAGAGAATGAGAGAGAGAGAGAGAGGAGAGGGCGACAGAGAACAGAGACGAGAGAGAGAAGGAGAGGGCGACAGAGAACGAGAGAGAGAAGGAGAGGGCGACAGAGAACGAGAGAGAGAAGGAGAGGACAGAGAACGAGAGAGAGAAAGGAGAGAGAGAAGGAGGGGCGACAGAGAATCGAGAGAGAAGGAGAGGCGACAGAGAAGGAGAGAGAGAAGGAGAGGGCGACAGAGAATGAGAGAGAGAAGGAGAGGGCGACAGAGAAGGAGAGAGAGAAGGAGAGGGCGACAGAGAAGGAGAGAGAGAAGGAGAGGGCGACAGAGAACGAGAGAGAGAAGGAGAGGGCGACAGAGAACGAGAGAGAGAAGGAGAGGGCGACAGAGAACGAGAGAGAGAGAAGGAGAGGGCGACAGAGAACGAGAGAGAGAAGGAGAGGGCGACAGAGAACGAGAGAGAGAAGGAGAGGGCGACAGAGAACGAGAGAGAGAAGGAGAGGGCGACAGAGAACGAGAGAGAGAAGGAGAGGGCGACAGAGAACGAGAGAGAGAAGGAGACACAGAGAACGAGAGAGAGAAGGAGAGGGCGACAGAGAACGAGAGAGAGAAGGAGAGGACGACAGAGAACGAGAGAGAGAAGGAGAGGACGACAGAGAATCAGAGACCGAAGGAGAGGGTGACAGAGAACGAGAGAGAGAAGGAGAGGACAACAGAGAATGAAAGAGCAAATGGGAGAAAAAGACAGAGAATGGGAGAGAGAAGAAGAGGACGACAGAGAATGAGAGGGACAAATGGAAGAAAATGACTGAGAATGGGAGAGAGGGAATAGAAGGCTGAGAGTAAGAGAGAGAGAAAGAGAGACAAAGAGAGATATTATTTGTTCTCCCACTGCAGTTGTAGTAGCAAAGAGTGGGACTGTATTGATGCAGGCGCCAGCAGGACAATCCCTATTAAAGGCCATGCCCAACCAGCTCTGTCATTTACCTACACCCTTACCCCTACATCACACCCACCATGGGGGAGAGGGGTGAGATAGGGTGAGCACAGCTAACAGGCATCAGAGGGGGATGTTGACTCACATCTCCCCACATCTCTCTGTTCAAACGACAGTTGTTTGAACAGAGACGTTTGCTTTACGCAGACCGCGAGCCGTGTTGTGACTTGCAACTCATGCATATGTAATAAACCTGGAAAGGCACAAGACAGTTGGCACGTTTCTGTGTGTCTGTATGTTTGTCCAGGCTCATGTGCCTTTCTGTGTCTGTCATTCTGGGGTGTGTATTCCAGCTGTGGCTCGGGGTGGTCAGCTGTAGCCACTGTAAGACCATAAGAGGCCCAACTGGAACACGTATACTGAGTACACCACGCGTTAGGAACCCCTCCCCTTTTGCCCTCAGAACGGGCTCAATTCTTCGCGGCATGGAAAGCGTTCCACAGGGATGCTGGCCCATGTTCACTCCAATGCTTCCCACAGTTGTGTCAAGTTGGCTGGATGTCCATTGGGTGGTGGAACATTCTTGATGCACACGGGAAACGGTTGAATGTGAAAAACCCAGCAATGTTGAAGATCTTGACACAAGCTGGTGCGCCTAGCACCTACTACCATACCCTGTTCAAAGGCACTTCTGTTTTATTTTTGCCCATTCACCATCTGGATGACACACATACACAATCTATGTCCCAATTGTCTCAAGGCTTAAAAATCCTTCTTTAACCCGTCGCCTTCCCTTCATCTACACTGACTGAAGTGGATTTAACAGGTGACAACAATAAGGGATCAGAGCTTTGACCTGGGTTCACCTGGTCTGTCTATGTCATGGAAAGAGAGAGTGATCTTAAGGTTTTGTACACTCAGTGTATACCATGCATACAGTACGTACACCCAGACACATATGTTGGCCTATGTACAGAAGTACTCACGAGAGACGTCTGTTTACAAGTACATTGTAGCCTTCACATTAATCGTTCTACACATACACTCCACAGAGACAAACACACACTTAGCTGTAACCTTGTATGAATAAGCACGAACCAAAACACATGCGCAAAGAGTGCAGACATGTACCCACACACTCGCTTTAAATGCAGATTTAGGCATTCAAAAACTAAATTCACAGAAACCTTACAAACATATTCAGTTCTTTTGGGAAAGCCCATATCTGAAGACCTGACTAATATGCAGATTTACTACATTACTATAGCCAGCATACCAGCGGGCATACAAAAACGGATCAATGCCTTTGATAGTGCAATTGAACTTTGCCTCCCATAGCATCCTGTTTATAGCTCCAAATGCAGCGTACAGACCATCCGGCAAAAGAGATCAGTAGAGAGAACCATGTTTTTTGAGGCAACATCTCAGTTGGTGTTGGTGTGCTACAGTTGGAATGAACCACAAGTATCATCGGTACTGAAGATCAAACCGATTGGTCTCACAGATGAGAACAATCTACAAAGCCTGGTGGAGAGATAGAATAGATCTTAGAACTCTTCTTCTTTACTTTCTTATTTTTCTGCCTTGGGTGGCTATTGGCTTTTGTGTCTTGTACTTTCACATGGATGAAGCTGTGAATTACAATAACAAAGCAAAGAGACTTCAAAGCCAATGAGCTTTTTCTGCCATTAGGAAGTAATATTTGACTACACTTTAACAATTATGCTTTAACATTAACTGAATATTAGTTACATGTGATGTTTTATTTACGTTGTTGAAACAAACCGGATATTTTAGAGAAGATAAGAGAGAGTTGCATGATGTGTCTGTGAGTTGGGCTTTTTGTAACTTCAGCCCTTTTCTCTCGGTCTCTCCCTGTCTCTCTCTCTTGCGCTAATGCACACACACACACACGCACGCACGCACGCACGCACGCACGCACGCACGCACGCACGCACGCACGCACGCACGCACGCACGCACGCACGCACGCACACACACACACACACACACACACACACACACACACACACACACACACACACACACACACACACACACACACACACACACACACACACACACACACACATAGAGAGAGAGAGAGAGAAGGCCGAACCAGGTTCCAGAGCTCTGCCAAATGCTGGGGTCCCTCGATGAGAGTGGGCCTGACTTTGGCTGCCCTTGTGTGTGCCTGACTCCAGCTAGGGGTCCTTTAAAGTTCTCCTCAGCAGACGCTGGCCTCCACTGAGAGTCAGGGGTCAGACAACACACACATGCACCTGTGGGATGGTCCCAATGTGTATTTTGGTGTGTGTGTGTGTGTGTGTGTGTGTGTGTGTGTGTGTGTGTGTGTGTGTGTGTGTGTGTGTGTGTGTGTGTGTGTGTGTGTGTGTGTGTGTGTGTGTGTGTGTGTGTGTGTGTGTGTGTGTTTGACCACATCGACAATTAACAATTTGATTAGAACGGATAATCAGCTTTGTTGGTCATGTCACAGATGTTCTATGTGTACGTGTGTGAATGTACTGCATGTGTTTGTGTGTACTTGATTCCATTTTGTCTGTGTTTGTTAGCGCATGACATTATATGATAGACAGTAACAGAAAGTGACTGAGAGAGGGGTGGCCTTGCATGCAGTCAGAACAAGTGTTGGATTTGAACTACAGATATATTGTTCAAGGTAATGCATTTCATCCTCTTACTTTGTTTCTGTTTCTTTGCATTTTCTGTTCATTTACGCATAGCACAATAGTTGACCATTGTTAAGAAGTTAAACATTTAGAATTGTATTGTTGAAAAATGTGATACTATTGTAGTTTTGTTTCCTTTGCTTAGTTTGATCGTTGTATTAGACACCATTTTGGAAGATGTGTGGGATGATATCCAGCTTGATATTTGCTCCACATAAAGGATTTCCAATAAACAACCAGCCTCCCCTGCCTCCTCTTGCGTGTTGAGAGGAATGGAGGCTGGGAGGGTTACTTGACCTCGTCTGTAGACTAATTCAGTGAGCCACAACACCAACGTTGTGCAGACACCACCTCAGAGCACGCTCTCTACCCGTCGACTCGGACCAGTGAGGCGCCTGTCTGGCCGAACCAACCACAACCCTCATTAAACCGCTCTACCTGATCAGACGCTTTAATTGGACCACGCTGGGAGAGAGAGCCGAGGTAAAATGGCGCTTGTTATCTCAGCTGCAGAGAGGCAAACAAAGAAACAAACTAAGAAACAAAAAGACCACATGGAAGAGCACATAGACAAGAGCACTGAAAGGCTAAAAATGACCACATTCATTCTGTGCAAAGCTCTAATATTCTGCTTATAACATGTGTAGCTAACATTGTTGTGGATATTTTGTACTCGAAATGTGGCAAAGTCCTATTTTTCTATGTACTGTCATTCTTGTATTGTGGGACACTGACAACATGAAAGCGACACCTGTGTTACTCCCATTCCTCTTTCAGTATTTGCTTTACCTCTCGTTTCCATTTAGCGTGGCGACTGGGACAATTCAGCAGGTCGTTTAACTCCCTTTCACGCTTTGCTGAACAAAACCAACGGCCATCTGACAATAGCAGCTACAAGTCACCTTGGTTTGGAACTGCTTCCTCCTAATAGCACTGCTGCATACAGTCCTGTGCATTTACATCAGAAACACCCTAGAGAAGAAAGGTCCCTATGCAGAGTTACAGACCAACCGGTTGTCTTTGATGGACCTACACAGAGGTTATTATATGTCGTGCAACACCGTAGAGCGCTGTTATAGCCACTGGTGGGTGGTGACGGGTTGTCAGGATTGTGTTTATTGTCCTTCCAGAGCTGATACAGTTCAGAGCATTTCTCTCCCTCTCTCCCCGACTCCGACCTTCCCAAAATGTGGCGAGAGAAGAGGAGGGGACATCCATCGTGCGCCTCTTGCAGGTTAATGAGCTCAAGGTGAGTGGAGCCGAATCTCTGTACTGGCTGGAGCTGCATTGGAGCTGGAGACGGTCTGAAACGGCCCTGGAGACTGTCTGAAACGGCCCTGGAGACTGTCTGAAACGGCCCTGGAGACTGTCTGAAACGGCCCTGGAGACTGTCTCAAACGTCCCTGGAGACTGTCTCAAACGGCCCTGGAGACTGTCTGAAACGGCCCTGGAGACTGTCTCAAACGGCCCTGGAGACTGTCTGAAACGGCCCTGGAGACTGTCTGAAACGGCCCTGGAGACTGTCTGAAACGGCCCTGGAGACTGTCTGAAACGGCCCTGGAGACTGTCTGAAACGGCCCTGGAGACTGTCTGAAACGGCCCTGGAGACTGTCTGAAACGGCCCTGGAGACTGTCTGAAACGGCCCTGGAGACTGTCTGAAACGGCCCTGGAGACTGTCTCAAACGGCCCTGGAGACTGTCTGAAACGGCCCTGGAGACTGTCTCAAACGGCCCTGGAGACTGTCTGAAACGGCCCTGGAGACTGTCTCAAACGGCCCTGGAGACTGTCTGAAACGGCCCTGGAGACTGTCTGAAACGGCCCTGGAGACTGTCTGAAACGGCCCTGGAGACTGTCAAACGGCCCTGGAGACTGTCTCAAACGTCCCTGAAGACTGTCTGAAACAGCCCTGGAGACTGTCTCCAACGGCCCTGTAGACTGCCAAACGCCCCACGGTGGCTCTGCTAGCACAGCCACGCCACGGTGGGGCTGCTTATTAAACATACACACGCGTATGTCTGTACCAGGGTTCGTATTTGGAAAATGTGGCGCTGGACATTTGACCGGCAGCATTTCAATTGACCTGATATTTGAGAAATTACACCGGACCCACCTGATTAGGGCGTCCAACCACAGCGCTCAGAATGACACAAATCACATGTAGATTATGGTAATTCATATTACCAGAACATGCAAGTCTAGGATGCAACTATGTGTGGCCCTTCTTACCGAATTCTGATGAACACTTTGAAGAGAATAACTGTCCACATTTCCTTTCCCTCAGCCCACAAAATGAGTCATGAACAGCAAAATCACTAGCCTATGTCAATTTACTATCCCCCATTGTAGAAAAGTTGACCTATTCTATTGGTCAGCGTGTCGAGAAATAAATAGCCTGTTCCAAACAGACTCTGGGACAGTTGTGGGACAATAGATCCCAAATGTATACATCCGGTAGGCCTAGGCAAAAACAGATCTTTTTTTTTTACGCAATGAGTCTGATGCAACAGATCAGACCGTTTAGCTTAAAATTTCGATGAACTATTATTTATTGGCATTTGAAGCGCAGCACTGCATACCAGGCTACATGCAAATGTTCATACCAATTAGCAGGAAAACACCTTTGTCAAAAGCACACCACACATGCGAGCAGATTCATGTGACAGAGACATTTTTTGAAAGAGTGAAGATCGAACATGCACCAACTAGCATGGGTTGCTTGTATGACTCGGATTGGGCCTTTGGCCACTGGACAACGACATAAAGTTTCTATGAATAATTGCCTCCATGGATATGGTCTGATTTTGGCTAGGTTACTTTGAAGCAAGGTAAGACCTGCCTCGTAATATGTAGTAAAATGTTCAGGTTTCAAACGATTAAGAATACGTTTTCAAAGTGCATGCCGCCTCCAGCTCAATGCAAAGTGGTGTGTGTCGCACTGATGAAGTCTGCCTTCCTTTGCCTAAGCGTTTGCTGTTTGAGATGCCGGAGCAGCAGCTCAAAGGCCCTGTATATGTATGCTGTATGCATGTGATAAATAACATACATCACGAATACACTGTAGGCCTTACACACACACACACATGGCAATTTAATTCCACTAAATAATGCAAATGAACCTATACACCGATAAGCATGACCAGTCAAATGTATTTCCATCAACTGGTATTTCCACCAACGAATATGCTGAAAAGCATTATTTTTCAATGGAGTTTTTTCTTTGGACGGTGCCAATTTTAACTATTTGGCTATTTTATTTTATCGGCCAAAAGCCGCTGTTACTGGCTAATGGAAACCTTGGTATGCACCTACACACACACACGCACGCACGCACGCACGCACGCACGCACGCACGCACGCACGCACGCACGCACGCACGCACACACACACACACACACACACACACACACACACACACACACACACACACACACACACACACACACACACACACACACACTTTGGGAGAAACGAGGGGGGTGGAGGGAAAGGAGGACTGTAGGGGAACAAGACTGGGTAACCACAACTCACCGGGCCATTAGGGTTTGGTGTCATTGCCAATCATCATGCATACTAATGGAGGACATTCTATGATGGAAATTGAATGTCTCAGTGGCAGGCTTTATGCTTGGTTTCTTATGACCCATTATGTTATTTAATACATCACCATTATAAAACAACACACTGTGTAATGCAGATTATTAAGTGTTGGCTATATGATATTTGCTAAGTTGCTGGATGGGTTGTTTCCTTGCTGAACATAAACCACTAAAGTAACTCAACTGGAAATCATGTACTGAGTCTGGAATGATTGAGTCTATAATGCCACCAAATATGACAATTCAGTGAGTCCAATACATTCCCCAAAGAGCTGTGAAATGAGACCAAGGTGAAAGAGAATAAATAGCCCCAATGATTCCCACAGGGTGCCTTAATCTGCCCCCCAGATCTCAATGATCAGCCACCAGCAGGGCTGATATGCTATGCAGCCAGCCAGCCAGGCAGGCATAGAGGTATTGAACCATGCAGCAAACTTTAATTAATAAACTGTAAGTGCCATGTCGCTTTCCCTCTTTTTCTCGTTTCCCAATCCCTCAATCGCAACCTGCTAGTTTTGACACGCTGAGCTCGCCCTAAATCCATAGCCATCACTTGGCTGGCGAGAAAGAACAGAATAAATGCCCGAGACGTGTATGTGAAATCATTACACGGTGGGCGATAATCCATTGTTTACGGGGACCTGTCTGGGTAATGCGTTGTATGGGTCTGTGAGCAGAGCATTGGGCTGGGGCCTGGGGCTGAGCAGAGCTAGATAAAGTGTTTACTCCATCACTGTGGGTTGTATAAATAGCTTTGTCCTGGGTTGTTAGCCCTTGACTCTCCAGATCCAGTTGCCACTGCAGCTTGATGTGTGGTTTGGCTGCCCTTCAAGATCTCTGTGTGTATACCCATGCCTATACCCACACACCCGCCCGCTTTGCGCGTGTGTGCCTGTGTGCGGTTGCGTGTTCTCGTGCGCGTGCGTGCATGTGTAATCCCCCTTGTTTGCCCCGTCTGCAACCACCGGCATGAAGGAAAGCCAACTGCTCCACTGTTGGTAACATGTGTGCATGTACAGTTTCAAACACTGGAACACGTAGTCAGTAGAAACATGCAGAATTACAATGGTGTAAGATGTGAAAATCACATCTGGATAATGTGAATTACAAAGTGGTATCTCTTTTCTAAATAGATTTAATCTTCAACTGGTGACTATGGAACGTCACAGTCCGCTGAACCTTTTTCTATTTCCACATAAAACCTCAGCTTTTCCTCGCTGGGGTCCTAACGCTCAGTAATGGATACAGTCTTCTGACAGAGGAAGTCAAAGCTCTTGGTTTTGATCTTAAATTCTGTTAAATCTTCTCTAATTCTGACAGGTTTCACTTCCCCACGCCGGAGACACGTTGTTCCAATCCTAATCCCAGTGTCAGAGAGGACTGCTGAGAGGCCAGTTTCACACGTAGGCTACTCACATGGCTAAAGCCTCTCTGCCGAACCCAAGGATAGAGTGTATGCACAACTCTATGTCCTCTCTCATCCAGAAGCCCCAGCACCATCATCCTGACCATCATCCTGACTTTCTGGATTAAACAAAAACATTGAAATCTTCAACTTCTCAGTAATATGACTCAATGGTGTTAGACAAAACTGTCCTCTATTAAAATGCATATGTCATTTATATGTAACTGTTTCCCTCCAGCATTTCAGCGGCCTTCAGGAATAAGAAATAGTCTGTTGACATGTATTCTGTATTATGTGACTTTGTACTCCTATGTGTTTGTTGTTATTGTGGTTCCTGGGTGAGCTGAACTAATTCATTGACTGTGATTTGTCCCTCAGCACTGATAGATGCGCACACACACACGCGCACACACACACACACACACACACACACACACACACACACACACACACACACACACACACACACACACACACACACACACACACACACACACACACACACACACACACACACACACACATGTTAATGTATTTTAAATGTATGTAAATTGTAAAGTAATTTTCTTGTCTCTAATGTATTTTTCGTTCTGTGTCAGATCCCAGTAAGACTAGCTGTCGCCATTGGCGTCGGCTAATGGGGATCCTAATAAATCAAATGAAAAACATGTTCTGAACACAATGTCTGTATGCATTATCTGAGCTGCAGCACACCTCTATGGAGCTCTCTTCTGTTCTGCTTACATTTACATTTCAGTCATTTAGCAGACTCTCTTACTCAGAGCAATTAGGTTTAAGTGCCTTGCTCAAGGGCACGTCAACAGATTTTTCACCAAGTCGGACAAGGGATTTGAACCAGCAACCTTTCGGTAACTAGCCCAACGCTCTTAACTGCTAGGCTACCAACACTCTGTTCTGTTCTGTTCTGTGTGAGGGATCATCTAGGCTCCCCAGCCCTCCCTCACTGTTCCATGCTGAGTGAGCCAGCTGCAGCCAGCAGTACATCTATCTCTGTCTGGCTGCTGTGGCCTCCAGATCTCCTGCACGCCCCCCCCCATACCCTGGCACGGGCACCACCTCTGACTCTGGCTTGGGGGGTGGAGGAGAGGCCAAGATTAAGCTATCCTGTGCCAAATCTAGAGCCAATTCACTGTGAGGGACGTGTGTGTGTGTGTGTGTGTGTGTGTGTGTGTGTGTGTGTGTGTGTGTGTGTGTGTGTGTGTGTGTGTGTGTGTGTGTGTGTGTGTGTGTTTGCTTGCTGTAGGGCTTTTTCTACAGCACATCAAACTCCTTGCCCCTTCCTGTGAGGTGGCTTGCTAAGTCCTGTTTCTCTCTGTAATTAGTCCTCCTCCCCTCAGTGTTTGGGTTTGTTTTGACTGAGAGAGGGTAGAGGGAGAGAACAAGACAAAAAAGAGGGGAGAGACAGGAAAGGGTAAGAAGGACAGATATTGAAAGAAAGAGAAAGCTCACAAGCAATGTAAACAGCCATATGGGGAGGTGTCTGGAATAGAAATCCCCAATGTGGATGGTATCTGAGTGTGTGTGTGCGCGTGTGCATGTGCATGTGCATGGGCGTATTTTTTGCTTTCATGCGTGTGTGCGCTTGGAATAGAAATCCCTAGCGTGGATGACAGTGTCTGTCTCCTCTGCTGTCCAGCACCCCGCCACTGGCCTGTGGTTGCCAAGATACTGGATCTTTTTCCTGACATTTGGTGGACCTTTGAATTATGAAGAGCAGTGATGCTATGATCTCAACTGCTGCTGAAAAGCCCCACGGTGAACCATCACTACCACCATACTACTTTTCCAAATTAAATATTGCACATGATTGGCAGAAATAGGTAACTATATGGAATATAGATCTT
The DNA here is from genome assembly GCF_023373465.1 of Oncorhynchus keta. Lineage (NCBI taxonomy): Eukaryota > Metazoa > Chordata > Actinopteri > Salmoniformes > Salmonidae > Oncorhynchus > Oncorhynchus keta. Next base: position 36,932,071 of record NC_068455.1, read on the forward strand.
AAAGACTACCAACAGAATACAGATTGGAAAAGAGTCTGGAACAATATCTCAATGTCCTCTCGAAATGTGCATCATCAACTAATACACTACACACACTAATTCACCGGCGCGAGGGGGGAATAGGGATTGGTCGCACTTACTAAGAAGGGGGAGGGAGAGGGGAGACGGGACAAATAATGCTTATTTAATTTTTTTCTCTACTATTTTTCATTTCTTCACATATGCACGTTAACATTATTGCCTGTCTGTGGGCTGAACCCTTCTAATTTTTTAAAAAACAAAACAATTTGGTAAAGAAAATAAATAAATGATAGGCAGAACAATCATAGCTAGCCACAAACACCATAGTACCCTCCAAACTCATCATCAAGCTCGAGACCCTGGGTCTCGACCCCGCCCTGTGCAACTGGGTACTGGACTTCCTGACGGGCCGCCCCCAGGTGGTGAGGGTAGGTAACAACTTCTCCACCCCTCTGATCCTCAACACTGGGGCCCCACAAGGGTGCGTTCTGAGCCCTCTCCTGTACTCCCTGTTCACCCACGACTGCGTGGCCACGCACGCCTCCAACTCAATCATCAAGATGCGGACGACACAACAGTGGTAGGCTTGATTACCAACAACGACGAGACGGCCTACAGGGAGGAGGTGAGGGCCCTCGGGGTGTGGTGTCAGGAAAATAACCTCACACTAAACGTCAACAAAACTAAGGTGATGATTGTGGACCTCAGGAAACAGCAGAGGGAACACCCCCCTATCCACATCGATGGAACAGTAGTGGAGAGGGTAGTACGTTTTATTAAGTTCCTTGGCGTACACATCACAGACAAACTGAATTGGTCCACCCACACAGACAGCATCGTGAAGAAGGCGCAGCAGCGCCTCTTCAACCTCAGGAGGCTGAAGAATTTTGGCTTGTCACCAAAAGCACTCACAAACTTCTACAGATGCACAATCGAGAGCATCCTGTCGGGCTGTATCACCGCCTGGTACGGCAACTGCTCCGCCCACAACCGTAAGGCTCTCCAGAGGGTAGTGAGGTCTGCACAACGCATCACCAGGGGCAAACTACCTGCCCTCCAGGACACCTACACCACCCGATGTCACAGGAAGGCCATAAAGATCATCAAGGACAACAACCGCCGGAGCCACTGCCTGTTCACCCCGCTATCGTCCAGAAGGCGAGGTCAGTACAGGTGCATCAAAGCTGGGACCGAGAGACTGAAAAACAGCTTCTATCTCAAGGCCATCAGACTGTTAAACAGCCACCACTAACATTGAGTGGCTGCTGCCAACACACTGACTCAACTCCAGCCACTTTAAAAATGGGAATTGATGGGAATTGATGTAAAATATATCACTAGCCACTTTAAACAATGCTACTTAATATAATGTTTACATACCCTACATTATTTATCTCATATGTATACGTATATACTGTACTCTATATCATCTACTGCATCTTTATGTAATACATGTGTCACTAGCCCCTTTAAACTATGCCACTGTCTCAGGATGGTAAGTTGGTGGTTGAAGATATCCCTCTAGTGGTATGGGGGCTGTGCTTTGGTAAAGTGGGTGGGGTTATATCCTTCCTGTTTGGCCCTGTCCAGGGGTGTCCTCGGATGGGGCCACAGTGTCTCCTGACCCCTCCTGTCTCAGTATTTATGCTGCAGTAGTTTATGTGTCGGGGGGCTAGGGTCAGTTTGTTATATCTGGAGTACTTCTCCTGTCCTATTCGGTGTCCTGTGTGAATCTAAGTGTGCGTTCTCTAATTCTCTCCTTCTCTCTTTCTTTCTCTCTCTCGGAGGACCTGAGCCCTAGGACCATGCCCCAGGACTACCTGACATGATGACTCCTTGCTGTCCCCAGTCCACCTGGCTGTGCTGCTGCTCCAGTTTCAACTGACCTGAGCCCTAGGACCATGCCCCAGGACTACCTGACATGATGACTCCTTGCTGTCCCCAGTCCACCTGGCCGTGCTGCTGCTCCAGTTTCAACTGTTCTGCCTTATTATTATTCGACCATGCTGGTCATTTATGAACATTTTAACATCTTGGCCATGTTCTATTATATTCTCCACCCGGCACAGCCAGAAGAGGACTGGCCACCCCACATAGCCTGGTTCCTCTCTAGGTTTCTTCCTAGGTTTTGGCCTTTCTAGGGAGTTTTTCCTAACCACCGTGCTTCTACACCTGCATTGCTCACTGTTTGGGGTTTTAGGCTGGGTTTCTGTACAGCACTTTGAGATATCAGCTGATGTACGAAGGGCTATATAAATACATTTGATTTGATTTGATGACTACTCTCTCATGTATCTCTATGTATTACCACACTACTCTCTCATGTATCTCTATGTATTACCAATCTACACTCTCCTGTAACTTACTCACATCGGCTACGGAGAGCTCGATCACCCAGTCTTCCGGAACAGTTGGTGCTCTCATGCATGGTTCAGTGTTGCTTGCCTCGAAGCGAGCATAGGAGACATTTAGCTCATCATGTAGGCTCACATCGCTGTCCAGCTCATGGCTGGGTTTCCCTTTGTAATCCATGATAGTTTGCAAGCCTTGCCACATTCGTCGAGTGTCAGAGCTGTCATAATAGGATTTGATCTTAGTCCTCCTGTAATGATATTTTGCCTGTTTAACAGCTATGTATTACTATACTTGTGAGGACTTTTTGGGGACCAACAATTGTTTTCCATTCACCTAACCCTAGCCCTTACCCTAACCTTAACCCTAAGCTTAACCCCTAACCCTAAACATTAACCCTAAGCTTAACCTCTAACCCTTAACCTCAACCTAACCCTAACTCTATCCCTAACCCCCAAACCTTAAATAATAATAAGACCAGCAAATTATCCTGAATTTTTGTTGGTTTACTATTCTGAGGAATCTTGGTACTCACAAGTATAGTAAAACGTGTACACACACACACACACACACACACACACACACACACACACACACACACACACACACACACACACACACACACACACACACACACACACACACACACACACACACACACACACACTGGCCAGATAGTGACAGCTAGGCTACTGTAACACCAGAAGAAATGACATACAATTACAGAACAATTCTGGCCTCAAGGACTGTGACCTGAAAATGCTGTGTCCCACCCACCAACACACAATCCAGATCAGCCACTGCAGATGCATTATCTACATGACTTGTAAGACATAACCTTCAAAGCCACCTTACCAATAATATCTTTCTAATTATCTTTCTATGTTGATTATGCATTATGGTTGAACCAAAAGATTACATGTAACAAAAAAATTCAATGAAATAGGAAACAATTAAATAGATCTGTGAAGTTGAATCAAACAATAATGTATGTTAATGCTAATGTTGTGTACAATATTGAATTATGTTTCCACATCATAACAATAGCCTAATATATGCAATATGCTATAAACTGTTGTTTTTTAACAGTTTCACTCAATTCATTCTAATTCAAGTTAATCATTCTGACACACCACTCACTATTGTCATTGGTTGCACTAATTGCACTGTTTGTCTACATAACCTGGTTCAAGCATTCATGACATCACCCTGAAGAAGGCACAGAAATGTTGAAACTTTGGTGATTTAACCAATAAATTACTGGAAGTATATACACGGAGTGTGCAACTTTCTGTATTATTATTTTTTATAGCTTATCATTCCCTTTCTCAACCACACTAATGATGAGAGTATGAAACTATTGACAATAAAAGGGTGCTGCTTTCTGTCCATTTATACAGCTTGTTTCACAACAGGAGATCCAAGGCAGGTTGGATTCATTTGCATACATGGACGGACCAGCGAATCGGATCACAATACAGATGAAGTGGATAGATAAGAGACACATTTTATTACCATGTGTAGACGCAACAAATCTCGATCAGATAGTGATCGGATCATCTTGATCGGATGACGACAACCATGTCAATAATGGAAGGTGGAACCACGGCTTCTGTCTCTCAACTCGCACTGAATCCCCCCCCTTCTTCATCTCTGCCTTACAAATCAAATCACATTGTAGTCATTGTGGACACAGTTTACAGCAGGTATCAAAGATGCAGAGAAATGCTTGTGTGCTCGCTCCCTCAACATTGCAGTACAATAATCAATATCAATAATAAATAGTCAAATTAAAATCACAACAACAAATAGAATAGGCAGTATGCGTAGTGATAGCTTTATATGTACACAATAGGATATACAGTTTAGGTAATGATTGCATTCAATATCTATATATACCCCTAACCATATTTGAAAATCATATGGGTGCTATGTATCTTCCTCTCTCTCTTCCTATCAATCTCCCCCTCCCATTTATCCCTGTCTCTGGCCAAGGTTTATTAGAAGAGCTATATCGAGAGAGGGAGAATGAGTGTCTGGCTGGCAGGACAGACCCAGGGAGGAGAGGGGAACAGAGGTAGGGATGTGGTTGGGGCCAGACATATGGGCTGATATTCTCCTGGTAATCGGTCTGATCAGGACAGCCTAGCCCAGCTCACTGATTCATCTTCCAGGAGGAGTAAGAGAGAGAGAGAGTTTCTTGTTTACTTTTTGTCTTTCTTTAATGATACATCCTCATTTCATTAAAACCTCACCACCCCCTTTAAAAAACAACTATCCCCCGTGCTGCATACTCACCTCGCTCTCCACCCCACGATACAAAACATCACACATCACAATAACCAAAACCTCACCACTTCTACAACCGTATTTCCAACCCACCTTCCCCAGCTATACAGACGACCTCCCCGACACACCATACCTCCTGAAACATCTCCACACTTTTTATCATTTTATAGAACTTGAATTCCAACCTAAGGAGCGCAGAGACCATCCCATTAAATAATAGTAAAGGGTCTGTTATCCCCCCACCTTTGACCTGTTCCTCCTTGTTTGCCAAATAGCCAACTTTGCCTGAGCAAACAGAAAATTCAACAACACACATTTGGCCTGTTACTTATTCAAATACCTGTACCCCATTATAAACATCCCAACAATAAACTCCACCCCCAACCTCTCTCACAGATATTCCAACAGAGACATTAATGGCATTAACCTGGCACACACAGCAATAAAACACATGATGCACAGTTTCATTCATGACACAGTAAGGACACCCCCGTCCAACTCCCGGGTCGACCTGTACCAACCAGCTATTAGTGGCCAGGGCTCCCTCCACTGGGGGTCCCCTGACCTATTTGGTACTGGGAGTTTGTAGAGCCCCCTCCTTCTAAAACCCACATACCCCCTCCCCTGCCACTGATGTGCCTTCACTTCTGTTAGGCTCCTAATGTTACTCTCCTTAATGCAGAGGTGAGGCTTTACCTCCCGCCCCTCAAACTCCCTCAAGCTCAGAGTGTTAAAGTCCAACAAGTCCTCCATACCCCCTTGCCAGAGCCCAGTCTCTGCGTCACCTGCAATGGCTGAAACATTTTTGGCCCCTCCCCATTTGGCCGCTCAAACACCCTCCTTACCGGCTCAGAGAGTGTCTCCTGGACCTCCTCCAGGAATCTCTCCAGTAGCCTAAGAGATGTTAGTTCTGTTTGTTGTGCAGCAGCTGCAGGTCACCCAGTCTTAGTAAACCTGCTGCCATCAGTCGCTTCTGCAGGGTGTCCGATTGAACCGATCTCAAAAGGATGGCTGGATTGTGGAAGATAGGCTCATCCCACACCCACAGCCCAGGCTCCACACCCTCTTCTCGTCTGGGCCTTAGCAGCTGCCGGGTCCTCAGCACTGCAGAGTAAAAATCAGAGAGACCTGATGTACTCAGCCTCTCCAGCCTCAAGAGGAACAGTTGCCTGTCCAACCCTAATTTGCAAGCTCTCCTCAGCAGCACGCATGCTGGTTCTTTTCAGTATGGTACAGCAGTCTCTGCGCCGCATTTAGTCGGAATGCAGCCACCCTGCTCTCCAGTTCCACTTGGCCTTGTCCTCCTTCGTAGACAGACATGTACAACACTGCCGCCCTCAGCCAGTGATAGCCCGACCAGAAATCAGGTCTGCTAGCAGGGGAGGGTTTGAGGACAGCCAGTTTACGCCACAGAGAGGATGTTGCCAGGTTGTTGATTATCAGCACCCTCCCTGTATATGACACTTGGGACAAGAGCCACCCCCACCTGGCCAGTCTTGACACCACTGCCTGTGACAGCCCCTCCCAGTTCTTCCTGATCCACCTCTCCGAGCCCAGGTACACCCCCAAAATGTTAAGCCCTTCACAACCCCAATGCAATCCCCCTGGAAGCAGAGGGGGGGCCCTATCCCTCCATGTCCCACATAACAGAGCTTTGTCGTACCCAAGTTCAACTTAGCTGACAAAGCTTCCTCGTACACCTTCAGACTAATCTCTAGTGCCTGCATATCCTGTCCATCCCTGACCATCACAGGAATGTCGTCTGCATACACCGACACTGCTATGCCTGTCAACACATCTGTGACTGTCCAGCACACTCCCTGCAGTCTCCTGTGCAGGATGCCCAAAGAATACTCAATGACTAGTGTATATAACTGACCTGATAGAGGGCTTCCTTGTCTACTGCCCCGCCTCACCCAGACTGGCTTACTGAGCCCCCTCCCACCTTGACCATACATGACGCCTCAGCAAACAACATCTTCACACAAGGCCCTAATTAAGTTATCTGTGATTGAGCGTCCTGGTACACAATATGTCTGGTCCTTGTGTACTTTAGAGTCCAGGTGGGACTTCAGTCTGTTAGTGAGGACCTTGGCAAATATCTTGTAATCCGCACAGAGCGATGCCACAGTCCTCCAGTTCTTAAGTTCACACAAGACCCCTTTTTTCGTCAGGATAGTCAGAGCCACCCAACCACAGCTCATTGGCAACTCCCCTACCCCGACGCATTCACGCAACACGCAAAAGAAGTCCAATTCTTCCCCAGAATTTTTTATAAAACTCCACTGGGAGGCCATCGACCCCCGGTGCACGGCCGGGGGACATCTGGGTTACGGCCTCTGTCAGTTCATGGAACAACAGGGGAATGTCCATTTCATCCCTCTGTACCAGAGAGAGCATAGGGAGTTTTGCAAACAAAACCTGAGCAAACATAGGATCACACAGTTCTGCTCTATGCAACTCAGTATAAAACTCCACAGTCTGCTCCCGCATCTCCCCCACCACAGAGGTTACCCGCCCATCCGAAAGCCGTAGACAATGCATTCCCTATCACCGCTCTGTCTTTCCAAACCAAAGAAGAAGGAGCTGAGTGCATCCATCTCCTTGTGCATGGAGAACCTAGCTCTTACAAGTGCTCCCTTTGCTTTAACCTGGAAAAACTGCCCAGGTCCCGGTGTAATTCAGCTAAATTAGCCTGGAGGCCTATATTGTCTTGCTCCACCAGCTCTACCTCCACTTCACTGATACTACGCTTGAGTTCCCCCAATACTCTCCCAGCCCCTGAGGATGAGAGAGCTGTATACTGTTCACAGAAAAGCCGAATTTGGACTTTCCCCACATCCCATCATTGACTCAGAGACTCATACTTCATTCACTGCCCCCACCTTTCCCAAACAGTCTGGAAGCGTGATCAAAAAGTGTTATCTTGTAAAAGCTTTACATTATACTTAAAAAGAGGATACCTGCCGAGGCCCTGGTGAAATAGACAGCCGAACCATGGTTATGTGGTGATGCGAAAAAATGGTAGCACCCATTCCCACCTTGACAATCCGGCAGACACTTTCTTCACTGCACCCTCCCAATTCTTTTTCTGAAAGACATCGGAGCTTAGGAAAAAAAACAAAGTCTTCACCCCATCTCTGCCCCACTGAAGCCCCCCTGGTAACCGTGGAGCGGACCTCGTCTGAAGCTGACCTGCCCACAGCGATTTGCTCTTTTCCCAATTGACTCTAGCTGAGAAGGCCCACTCATTCACCTTTTAGAGCGTTTGAGAGAACCTGAACATCTTCACCCTCTGTAATAAAAACTGTCACGTCATCTGTATACGCAGACAATGCTATCATGGGACCCTTCATTACTCCTGGCACAGAGAAACCAGTAAGCCTCGCTCTTGAAAAACAAAGCATTGGTTCAATTGCCAGGCAATATAACTGCCCTGAATTTGGGTATCCCGGCCTGATACCCCTGTGGATGGGGATGGGGCAACTTAAACCACCCCCAACATTCACTGTACCTGGGGCCCCATCCAAGACAAAAAATGTCCCCAAACCTAAAGGATTTCATTGTTTTGAAAAAGTACTGTTGGTCCACATGGTCAAAGGAAGTAAACCCACATTCACATCAGACAGTTTACAAATGTCTAAAACATCTCTTATCAGAAACAAGCTATCAACTATAGAGCGGTCAGGTCCACAGTCAGACTGGTCCTTGTGGACGAACTGCCTCAGATAATCTTTCAACTGGTTTGAGACACATTTAGATACAATTTTAAATTCTGCACACAGCAATGCAACAGGTCGCCAATTTCTTAGAAGAAAGAAATGCCCCTTTTTTGGCAACAATGAAAGCACAGCACGTTGACAGGAAACAGGAAGAGAACCCTCATGAAACGAATCATGCACCACCTCATAAAAATCCTCCCCAACATACCCCCAAAACTGCTTATAGAACTCAGATGGTAAACCATCGATGCCAGGGGCTCAGCATGATGAGAGCTGCATAACTGCTGTGGACAGCTCTTGCCGAGTAATGTCAGAGTCCAAAGCAACTCTTTGCTCAGGGTACAATTGAGGAAGTCCATGTAACAACTGTTCAGTACACAGAGAATCACAATCCTCCGCCTTTTAGAGGGCAGAGTAGAAATCCACGGCATGTTGGCGCATTTCACTGTCATCAGTGGTCACCTTCCCATCAGGGAGATGAAGGCAGACCATCTACTTACATTGCAATGTCGACTGCTCAAGTGTTTTTTTTTTAAGCGCTAGAAGCATCCATTTCCTTGAGGGTAGCAAAGCCAGACCTAATCAAGGCACCCTTCACTCTTTCATGTAGAAATGAAATCAGTTCATGTCTCTTTTCTTGTAAGTTCATGACCAGTCCGCGGTCATTCTGAGTGAGCAACTTCGTTTCAATAGATTTGATGTCCTGTTCAAGGGCCCTGATAGTCTCTTTAACTTCAATACGAGACAGAGCAGTATACTGTTGACAAAACAATCGTATTTGGGCCTTCCCAACCTCCCACCATTGTCTCAAGGACTCAGAATTCCTTTCTGTAACCCTCCATTTTTCCCAAAACAACAGAAATGTTTCACAAAACATGACATCGTGTAACAATTTAACATTAAAGTACCAATAAGGTGACGACCTTCGTGGACAGGACAAGTGAATATCAACAGTAACAATATGGTCATCAGAGACACCCACAGGAGTAATCTCACACCTTCCAACCCTACTACAGTAGTGATCAGATACATACAACCTATCTAACCTTCTCAACCCTACTACAGTAGTGATCAGATACATACAACCTGTCTAACCTTCCAACCCTACTACAGTAGTGATCAGATACATACAACCTGTCTAACCTTCCAACCCTACTACAGTAGCGATCAGATACATACAACCTGTCTAACCTTCCAACCCTACTACAGTAGTGATCAGATACATACAACCTGTCTAACCTTCCAACCCTACTACAGTAGTGATCAGATACATACAACCTGTCTAACCTTCCAACCCTACTACAGTAGTGATCAGATACATACACCCTGTCTAACCTTCCAAGCCTACTACAGTAGTGATCAGATACATACAACCTGTCTAACCTTCCAACCCTACTACAGTAGTGATCAGATACATACAACCTGTCTAACCTTCCAACCCTACTACAGTAGTGATCAGATACACACAACCTGTCTAACCTTCCAACCCTACTACAGTAGTGATAAGATACATACAACCTGTCTAACCTTCCAACCCTACTACAGTAGTGATCAGATACATACAACCTGTCTAACCTTCCAACCCTACTACAGTAGTGATCAGATACATACAACCTGTCTAACCTTCTCAACCCTACTACAGTAGTGATAAGATACATACAACCTGTCTAACCTTCCAACCCTACTACAGTAGTGATCAGATACATACAACCTGTCTAACCTTCTCAACCCTACTACAGTAGTGATCAGATACATACAACCTGTCTAACCTTCCAACCCTACTACAGTAGCGATCAGATACATACAACCTGTCTAACCTTCCAACCCTACTACAGTAGCGATCAGATACATACAACCTGTCTAACCTTCTCAACCCTACTACAGTAGTGATCAGATACATACAACCTGTCTAACCTTCCAACCCTACTACAGTAGTGATCAGATACATACAACCTGTCTAACCTTGCTGCACTGACACCACTTTCATTCACTTTTAACCATGTGTACTGCCTAACTTTTGCATTCCTTACTCTCCACATATCAGAAAGCTCAAACTCAGTTAATAGACCAGACAGGCAAGTAGCTGACCACAGGGGAGGTTCTTCAACAAAAATACACTCTGTACCCTCATTAGGAGCATAAACATTAAAACAATACAAATAAAATGTCACGCCCTGGTCTTAGTATTTTGTGTTTTCTTCATTATTTTGGTCAGGCCAGGGTGTGACATGGGTTTATTGTGGTGTGTTTTCTCTTGGGGTTTTGTTAGGTATTGGGTTTGTGGCTTAGTGGGGGTATCTAGCATAGTCTATGGCTGTCTGGAGTGGTTCTCAATCAGAGGCAGGTGTTTATCGTTGTCTCTGATTGGGAACCATATTTAGGCAGCCATATTCTCTTAGTGTTTTGTGGGTGATTGTTCCTATCTCTGTGTTAGTTTGCACCAGTTTAGGCTGTTATAGGGTTTCACGTTACGTTTTTGTATTGTTTGTTTTTTCATCGTCATTAAAGATGTATCTAAATAACCGCGCCGCATTTTGGTCCGACTCTCCTTCACCGCAAGAAAACCGTAACATAAAAATACATAACATCTGCCTGACCAATAAAACCTGACCCTTGACAATCTCTGTTGTAGATACCACAGTCACCCCTAAGCCTGAGGAAAACAAAATTGCCACCCCAGCACTGAAATTAGTACCGTGACTGAGTATATGCTGCCCCTCCCACCACATACCCTAGTCAACCTCGTTAGCCTCATCACTATATGTCTCCTGTAGAAAAACTACATTAAGCCTTTTCTGTTTTATTACTTCTAATACCCAAGCCCTCTTATTCCTGTCCCTCCCCCCATTAATATTGAGAGAACCGACCCTTAGTACCTCCATGTAGACAGGAGAAAGGGAAAGCAGAAGAAACCACAGGGAAACCCGACAAAGAAAACAAAGCACCCTATGAGGCATGATCATCATCATCGTTATAATTTTCTCAGAACCTGACCACGTTTCCCCACAATCTTTTGCTGCCGTAACAGCAGTAACACATTTCCTCAAGCGGAAACGCTTCTTCTCACTCAACTGGTCTAACCCCACCGTTTTCTGTAACATCACAGCTGACCTCACAAACGTATCAACATCAAAACAATCTGCCAATTTGACAGATTTCCCAAAAGTCTGATCCAGGATCCCATTGAGTTGTCGCCAGCTGCTATCATATCAAGAGAGATATCCATATCCTTCACCTGATCCTCCTCAGCTGAGGCCACAGACCCCTGACTCCCCTCAGGCACATCCCTCTCAACACTCCCCACTTGCACCCCATCACTCGTACCAGGCAACTCCTCCACTACCTGGGAGACTAGCTCCACATTAACCCCCTCCTGTACCCCATTACTCGCACTGGGCATATTCCCCCCCAGTCTGAGGAAATGGCTCTCCAGGTCCGTCCTTACCTCTTACATCAATATCTTTCTGATTCATAACATTCCCATCTGGTATAAGTTGCAACTCTCTGCCCTCAACACGGACAACTTGTTCCTCAGCAACAGGTGCTTGTGACTGCTCTATCACTGTCAGCCCACCTCTCCCTACATCAGTGGGCCCAGGCCGTACGAGGACCACTTGCGCCCCTCCCTCCGCCTTCTCCCTTTTCGGGCAAACATGTTGTTTATGGCCAACATCCCCACACTCAAAACACCATTGACTACCCGTTCTAGCATAAGCCATACACAGTCTGTTGTCATACTTGACTTTAAACGATAACTCCAAAGTCTGCTCCAGTGAGTCCAAAAACATAAACACCTGTCGCCAAAACGGCATAACCTGTTTCAGAGCCGGGTGTTCGAAACGACAAAACCTGTTTCAGAGCCGGGTGTTTGAAACGACATAACCTGTTTCAGAGCCGGGTGTTTGAAACGACATAACCTGTTTCAGAGCCGGGTGTTTGAAACGTCATAACCTGTTTCAGAGCCGGGTGTTTGAAACGACATAACCTGTTTCAGAGCCGGGTGTTTGAAACAACATAACCTGTTTCAGAGCCGGGTGTTTGAAACGACATAACCTGTTTCAGAGCCGGGTGTTTGAAACGACATAACCTGTTTCAGAGCCGGGTGTTTGAAACGACATAACCTGTTTCAGAGCCGGGTGTTTGAAACGACATAACCTGTTTCAGAGCCGGGTGTTTGAAACGACATAACCTGTTTCAGAGCCGGGTGTTTGAAACGTCATAACCTGTTTCAGAGCCGGGTGTTTGAAACGACATAACCTGTTTCAGAGCCGGGTGTTTGAAACGACATAACCTGTTTCAGAGCCGGGTGTTTGAAACGACATAACCTGTTTCAGAGCCGGGTGTTTGAAACGACATAACCTGTTTCAGAGCCGGGTGTTTGAAACGTCATAACCTGTTTCAGAGCCGGGTGTTTGAAACGACATAACCTGTTTCAGAGCCGGGTGTTTGAAACAACATAACCTGTTTCAGAGCCGGGTGTTTGAAACGACATAACCTGTTTCAGAGCCGGGTGTTTGAAACGACATAACCTGTTTCAGAGCCGGGTGTTTGAAACGACATAACCTGTTTCAGAGCCGGGTGTTTGAAACGACATAACCTGTTTCAGAGCCGGGTGTTTGAAACGACATAACCTGTTTCAGAGCCCAGGTGTTTGAAACGACATAACCTGTTTCAGAGCCCGGGTGTTTGAAACGTCATAACCTGTTTCAGAGCCGGGTGTTTGAAACGACAAAACCTGTTTCAAAGACGGGTGTTTGCAACCCAACAAGATCATCTTAATTGAACTTGCAAACTTCCCAAACCACAATAGCTCACGCTCCAATAGCTCATTGGGAATAAATGGGAATACATTCGAAATCGTAACCCTTGTTGACGGAGAAAAAAACGGTGTAACTTGAATACCATTAAGAAGAAAGCCATGCTCAACCATACGATCAAGAGGACACTCTTCTTTCAGAAAAACCACCACCGCTTTATTCATCCATTCAACATTCTCATATCCTACCTTCTCTCCTACGGCGACCAGAAACTCCTCCACAGTGACAGAAGCTCTAATAATACACCTAAAGCCGCGCTGAAGTGACAGGGACGGCGTTCCCATGTGGGTCGCCATTCCCGCCAAAGCCAAGGCAATTTTGACAAGAAAAACAATGCAGAGAAAAAGGAAAACCACCAAGAAAAGGGAAAAAAGAAGGAAAAAACAGCAATCTAACTCCAGACAACACTCACACTCATACAATTCCCAGCATTCAGAGAGAGAGAGAGAAGTGGGAGAGGGAGTGAGAGAAAGAAATAGAGGGAGAGAGAGAAGTGGAAGAGGGAGTGAGAGAGAGAAATAGAGAGAGTAGTAGAAGTGGAAGAGGGGGATAAAGACATAGAGAGAGAGAGAGAGAGAGAGAGAGAGAGAGAGAGAGAGAGAGAGAGAGAGAGAGAGAGAGAGAGAAGTAGAAGGGCGAGCAAAAGAGAGAAGTGGCAAAAGGGAGCAAGAGAGAAAGAGAGAGAGAGAAGTGGGGAGAGGGAGCGAGAGATGGAAGAGGAGGAGAGAAATAGAGAGAGAGAGAAGTGGAAGAGGGAGTGAGAGAAATAGAGAGAGAGAGAGAAGTGGAAGAGGGAGCGAGAGGGGGAGAGGGAAGTGGAAGAGGGAGCGAGAGAGAGAAGTGGAAGAGGGAGCGAGAGGGAGAGAGAGACAGAGAAGTAGAAGGGCGAGTGAGAGAGAGAAGTGGCAAAAGGAGCGAGGGAGGTAGCAAGAGAGAAAGAGAGAGAGAGAAGTGGGGAGAGGGAGGGAGAGATGGAAGAGGAGAGAAATAGAGAGAGAGAGAGAAGTGGAAGAGGGAGTGAGAGAGAGAAATAGAGTGAGAGAGAGAAGTGGAAGAGGGAGTGAGAGAGAGAAATAGAGAGAGAGAGAGAAGTGGAAGAGGGAGTGAGAGAGAGAAATAGAGTGAGAGAGAGAAGTGGAAGAGGGAGTGAGAGAGAGAAATAGAGAGAGAGAGAGAAGTGGGAGAGGGAGTGAGGGAATTTTAAAAAATATATGTAAAAGAAAATAACAATAATAATAAAGAAAATTTTAAAAAGTAAAAATTTGTAGAGAGAAGTCATGCAGAAAAACAGCTCCTGACTTGTTATAACGTTTTGGTTGTTAAGAGCGAGATTAGCATAAAATGTATAGGTAATCAAATAGTACAACTGAAGATCAACTTAGGAGGAAAATATTGACAGAGTGAGTTAATAAAATACCTATCTTCATCATGGTAGCAAGCCAAATTCAAATCTGTCAGCTAGCTTACTGTCTAGCTCCAACTGTTTACTGGTGGTAACCATAGCAATGTGGCAACTGAGGCAGTGCCAGCAGCAGCAGAGACTGAGACCCCCTTTTGAATACCCAGCAGAAATCAAATCAGAGAAGGGAAGAATCCATTTTAAACACTGAATTCTGAAGGAGAACCCAGAAACTTTGTTTGCCGACTGCTCACAAAACAGGACTGTTATTATACACAGACTGCCTGGCATACAGCTGGAACCAGGCATTTCAGCTGTACCACAAAGAAAGGCATCTGCAAGGGAAGGCAAATCCACATGTTTGAGGACAGCGATAAAGACCAGGAAAACAGGTTACTGGCTCCCCCTGACACCCCTCCACACATCCCTCCATGTACACAGGCCCTGTGTACTCCAACCACAGACCGTAAACCCACTAATCTGGTAAAACCCACTGAGGTGGCCATCCTCATTGACTCAAATGGGAAATTCATCCAAGGGGATAAACATGGTGTGCAAAATATGGTGCCCAAAAACACAGGATGCACTCCACATCCTGTCCCAGCCTGACTTTGGCACACCAGGCCACATTATTGTTCACACCGGCACCAACAACCTGATAGAGGAGCATGAGAGAGTAGGCAGCCTGGTCAACAGAGTAGCAGAGAGGGCCTCTGAGCGGTTCCCCAACTCCCATATCACCATCTCCACTCTGCTGCCCCGCAAAGACTTTCCTCCCCGTACCATTCAGAAAGTCAACGCTGACATCACCAGAGGGTGTGGCCTACTCCCGAACGTGCACGTTGCTCACCAGCCAACAATCTCCCCAGGGCATCTGCACGACCACTCCCACCTGAGGAAGCAGACAGTAGGTACGTTTGCCAAGTCTCTAAAGGACGTGGCACTTGGTAGACAAACACCCCATGCCACACTGGACAGAGGACCACCCAGAGACCCTTATCAGACCACTGCACCACCAAGGAGCCCCAAGCCCCTTCAACGCCACACCAGACCCAGCACACCCCAC
Source organism: Oncorhynchus keta (assembly GCF_023373465.1). Taxonomy (NCBI): domain Eukaryota; kingdom Metazoa; phylum Chordata; class Actinopteri; order Salmoniformes; family Salmonidae; genus Oncorhynchus; species Oncorhynchus keta. The sequence goes on from NC_068455.1 coordinate 36,947,737, forward strand.
AGGCCCCGCCCACCACCAGAGCATCACCACTTCCATCGGCTTAGCCAGACTGGACCGGGTCCAGCCTACTACCCCGCACCGGACCACCCCCTCTACCAGACCAGAGAGGAAGCCCCACGGCCCAGACCTGGCCCCCCTCCACTCCACAGGGCCCAACAGCAGGACCAGCGCAGCTACACGGAGGTCGTCAGAGGACAAGAGAACCCTGTAGGGTTGAGTGAGATTAAACAGCTCCTCCAATACATCTGCACTAAACAAACACACACACACACACACACACACACACACACACACACACACACACACACACACACACACACACACACACACACACACACACACACACACACACACACACACACACACACACACACACACTGTTAGCTGTTATCCTGTTTATCTCACTCTTAACAACTTATTAGTTACTATTTCTTTTTGCAACATGAAATCAGTTGGCATGTGGAACATTCAGGGCCTAAACTCATCAACCTTTGGACTGAAGAGTTTAGCGCTGGAGTTCAACAGAAATCGTAATTCACATTCACAGCCCAGTAAACTACACAACATCTCAAATTCATACAGATGGGGCAACACAGCACCGGAGAATACCAGAAATTAACCTGTAACCAAAAAATCCAGACACTCTTAGATAACTTTCTGGATACCACATTCACTCACAGTAAAGAAGGCATCAATCTAGCAGTTAAAAACATCAACTATATATTCAGGCAAACGGCAAAAGAAGCACAACTGAAGTTGATAAAAAAACAAAACAAAAAAGACCACAGATGACAACTGGTTTGATGCAGATTGTAAAATTATAAGGAAATAATCATTCACCCAAATAATGGTGAAATACGCCTTCTATAAAAGTGGATGAGGGAGCGAGAGAGAAGTGGAAGTGGGAGTGAGAGGGAGAGAGGGAGGGAGCACCAGAGGGAGGGAGGGAGCACCAGAGGGAGGGAGGGAGCACCAGAGGGAGGGAGGGAGGGAGGGAGGGAGGGAGGGAGGGAGGGAGGGAGGGAGGGAGGGAGGGAGGGAGGGAGGGAGGGAGGGAGGGAGGGAGCACCGGAGGGAGGGAGGGAGCACCGGAGGGAGGGAGGGAGCACCAGAGGGAGGGAGGGAGCACCAGAGGGAGGGAGGGAGCACCAGAGGGAGGGAGGGAGCACCAGAGGGAGGGAGGGAGCACCAGAGGGAGGGAGGGAGCACCAGAGGGAGGGAGGGAGCACCAGAGGGAGGGAGGGAGCACCAGAGGGAGGGAGGGAGCACCAGAGGGAGGGAGGGAGCACCAGAGGGAGGGAGGGAGCACCAGAGGGAGGGAGGGAGGGAGGGAGGGAGGGAGGGAGGGAGGGAGGGAGGGAGGAGGGAGGGAGGGAGGGAGGGAGGGAGGGAGGGAGGGGGAGGGAGGGAGGGACAAGTAGAGAGAGAATTGGAAGAGGGAGCGAGAGAGAGGGAGAATTGGAAGAGGTAGCGAGAGAGAGAGAGCGAGAGAGAGAGAGAGAGAGAGAGAGAGAGAGAGAGAGAGAGAGAGAGAGAGAGAGAGAGAGAGAGAGAGAGAGAGAGAGAGAGAGAGAGAGAGAGAGAGGAAGAGGGATCAAGAGGGAGAGAGAGGGACAGGAGTGGAAGAGGGAGTGAGAGGGAGAGAAAGGAGTGGAAGAGGGAGCTAGAGGGATAGGGAGAGAGACAGGAGTGGAAGTGTGAGTGTCGCCAAGCCACATAATCATACACACCGGAAGCAATGACCTGTGTGCTCATGCAGGAGAGGGTGGCGACTTCACTACGGGGAGTGATTGAGAAGGCCTCCGCAATCTTCCCCAACTTAAGGATCGTGGTGTCAACCCTTCTATAGAGGAAGGACTTCCACCCTGTCACAATCCAAAGAATAAACGCCAGCCTCTCCCAGGACTGTTCCCTGCGACCCAATGTACACCTGGCACACCATCGATCTGAACTGTCACTATGACCATGTTCACCTGTACAGGGAGACAGTCCCCATCCTTGCCAAGACACTCAAGGAAGTTGCTTTAAACCGCAGCCCGGCCTCTCCACCCAGGAACAGCGGAGCAATCTCCACCCTTCCAAGATCATCGAGACAACACCCCAGACCAGCACCCTGGACCCCCCAGCCACCACCAACAGCACCACACCTGGAGGAGCCATAGCCCAGCAAGCAGAGTTTTGCACAGGCTGTGAGAGGAGCAACTGGCCCAGCCCACACGAACGAAATGAGTGACACTAAACAAATGCTGAGTCTACTATGCTCTCACATGTGATAGGCCGAGGGTCATGGTAAGATGAGCACAAGAACTCCACCATCCTCACACTACATCCACCCAAGTGGCATGACACAAATGCCATCTTGAATTATAAACAAATCACATTTTCACAATAAGAGTTGACGTTAATTGAAAAATCCTGTCATGTCTCATTTTGAAGGTAAAGAAGGAAAAAAAGTTATTAAATATTTTTATGTTGCATGTTGGAATTGACAAGGTTTGAAGTCATAACATCCACTAAATTAAAAGGAATCACACAGGGCAGAGACTCAGGGGAAATGCTAATATGGTATAAAGCTGAACTAATTCATTCAACAAAATTGATCAAAACAGGAGAATTCTTTATCTGGTTAAAAATCAACAAGGAGGCTATCTTAACAGATATAAAACGTCTTCCTCTGTGCCACATACATTCCCCCATCAGAGTCACCCTACTTCAAAGAAGAGAGTTTCTCCATTCTAAAGGGGGAGATGAGTCTCTGTCAGGCCCAAGGCAACGTACTGGTCTGTGGAGACCTGAATGCTAGAACAGCAGAAGAACCAGACACTATCAACAGTCATAGGGATAAACACCTACCAGGAAGCAACAACCTTTCCCTCCCCACATAAACCCCCCCCCACCCCCAGAAACAACTATGACAAAAAATGGAGTAAACAAAAATGGTCAATATAGTCAACATAGTCAATGGTAGGCTGAGAGGGGACTCTTTTGGTAGGTACACCTACAGCTCATCCCTTGGCAGCAGAACTGTAGACTACTTCCTCACCGACCTAAACCCAGAGTCTCTCAGAGACTTCACAGTCAGCCCACTAAAACCTCTCTCAGACCACAGTAAAATCACAGTGTATCTGAGAAGAGCGGAACCCAACCATGAAGCATCATGGCTCAATAAATGACATGGTACTAAACAGGCCTATAGATGGAGTGCAAACAGTAGTAGCCAAAAAATACAATCTCTCCTGGATAACTTTTTACCTTCAGCAATGAAGGTGTAAATTTGGCCGTTTGGAACATAAACTTTATATTTGACAAATGATCCTCCTTGGCTAATCTAAAGAAGCATAAGAACAAACCAAAAATAATAGAGATAATGAAAAATGGTTTGATAATGATTGCAAAAAATCTAAGAAAGTCATTCAGAAATATCAAAAACACAGAGAACCAGAAACCACAAATATACGCATTCAATATGGGGAAACACTGAAGCAATACAAACACACCCTAAGAACAAAAAAGGAACAGCACATTAGATATCAGCTGGATGGAATTGAGGAATCCAGAGAATCAAACCACTTCAGGGAGAATTGGAATAAATGATAAACAAACCTCATCAGGAGTAATTGTCTATCCAAAACAGGGATATGTGGAGAAATCACTTTGCAAACCTCTACAGCAATATAACAAACAGCCCAGAACAAAAAGATAGTCAAGAAATATTACAAATCCTTGAATCAGAAGTCAAAGACTATCAGAATCCTGTGGATACCCCAATTACAGAAGAATAATTATTGGAAAAACTATGCACGCTCCAACCCAAAAAGGCCTGTGGTGCTGATGGTATTTTAAATGAAATGATAAAATATACAGACCACAAATTCAAATTGGTTATACTCAAACTCTTCAACATTATCCTCACTGCAGGTATTTCCCCCGATATTTGGAACCAGGGATTGATCACACCAATCTATAAACATGGAGACAAATTTGGCCAAATAATTAAAGAGGAATTTGCGTTAACAGCAACTTGGGGAAAATTCTCTGCAGTATTATAAATAGCAGACTACATCATTTCCTTGACGAACACAACGTCACGAGCAGAAGCCAGATTGGATTTCTAAAAAGTTATCGTACAACAGACCACATTAACACCCTCCACACTCTAATTGACACACAAGTAAACCGAAACAAAGGCAAAATCTACTCGTGTTTCGTAGAATTCAAGAATGCATTTGATTCAATTTGACAGACAAAATGAGAAGAAAAAAATCCAGAAAATCACATTGTAGGATTTTTAATGAATTTATTTGCAAATTATGGTGGAAAATAAGTATTTGGTCAATAACAAAAGTTTATCTCAATACTTTGTTATATACCCTTTGTTGGCAATGACAGAGGTCAAACGTTTTCTGTAAGTCTTCTATTTTGGCCCATTCCTCCATGCAGATCTCCTCGAGAGCAGTGATGTTTTGGGGCTGTTGCTGGGCAACACGGACTTTCAACTCCCTCCAAAGATTTATGGGGTTGAGATCTGGAGACTGGCTAGGCCACTCCAGGACCTTGAAATGCTTCTTACGAAGCCGCTCCATTGCCCGGGCGGTGTGTTTGGGATCATTATCATGCTGAAAGACCCAGCCACGTTTCATCTTCAATGCCCTTGCTGATGGAAGGAGGTTTTCACTCAAAATCTCACGATACATGGCCCCATTAATTATTTCCTTTACACGGATCAGTCGTCCTGGTCCCTTTGCAGAAAAACAGCCCCAAAGCATGATGTTTCCAACCCCATGCTTCAGAGTAGGTATGGTGTTCTTTGGATGCAACTCAGCATTCTTTGTCCTCCAAACACGACGAGTTGAGGCTTTACCAAAAAGTAATATTTTGACCATATGACATTCTCCCAATCTTCTTCTGGATCATCCAAATGCTCTCTAGCAAACTTAAGACGGGCCTGGACATGTACTGGCTTAAGCAGGGGGACACGTCTGGCACTGCAGGATTTGAGTCCCTGGCGGCGTAGTGTGTTACTGATGGTAGGCTTTGTTACTTTGGTCCCAGCTCTCTGCAGGTCATTCACTAGGTCCCCCCGTGTGGTTCTGGGATTTTTGCTCACTGTTCTTGTGATCATTTTGAGCCCCAGATCGAGGGAGATTATCAGTGGTCTTGTATGTCTTCCATTTCCTAATAATGGCCATAGTGGCGTTTGGAGTGTGACTGTTTGAGGTTGTGGACAGGTGTCTTTTATTCTGATAACAAGTTCAAACAGGTGCCATTAATACAGGTAACGAGTGGAGGACAGAGGAGCCTCTTAAAGAAGAAGTTACAAGTCTGTGAGAGCCAGAAATCTTGCTTGTTTGTAGGTGACCAAATACTTATTTTCCACCATAATTTGCAAATAAATTCATTAAAAATCCTACAATGTGATTTTCTGGATTTTTTTTTCTCATTTTGTCTGTCATAGTTGAAGTGTACCTATGATGACAATTACAGGCATCTCTCATCTTTTTAAGTGGGAGAACTTGCAAAATTGTCTGACTAAATACTTTTTTGCCCCACTGTATATAATGATATTCCAAAAAAGGTCCGGAAATCAGGATGACAAAAATAAATTATATTTAGACACAGTTCTATTAGAACACACCAAAAACTACATGTATCTAGGACTAAATATCAGCAACACAGGTAGCTTTCACATGGCTGTGAATGAACTGAGAGACAAAGCAAGATGAGCATTCTATGCCATTAAAAGGAACATCAACATTGAAATTCCAATTAGAATCTGGCTCAAAATGTTCCAATCAGTTATAGAACCAATTGCTCTATATGGCAGTGAAGTATGGGGTCCTCTCTCTAATAATGAATTTACCATATGGGACAAACATCCAATTGAAATACTGCATGCAGAGTCTTGTAAGACTGTATTGCAAGTGCAAAGAAAAACTCAAAATAACGCATGTAGAGCAGAATTGGGCCAATACCCCCCCCCCCATTCGAATAGAAAAAAGAGCCATCAAATTTTACAACCATCTAAAAACAAATGACCCAAAAAAATTCCATCACACAGCTCTACAATGTCAAGAGATGAAACAAGAGAAGAGTCCCTTCAGCCAGCTGGTTCTGAGGCTCAGTTCACTAACTCAAACCAACCCCATAGAGCCTCAGGACAGCACTCAGAAAATCTGGCCCAACCAAATCATCACAAAACAAAAAGAAAAATATATCACCTGTTGGAAAGACACCACAAAAAATCAAAGTAAACTTCAATGCTATTTGGCTCTAAACAGACAGTACATGGTGGCAGACTATCTGACCACTGTGACTGATAGAAAACTGAGGAAAACACTGACTAGGTACAAACTCAGTGAACACAGTCTGGCTATAGAGACCGGTCGTCACAGACAAACCTGACTGCCCAGAGAGGACAGGCTTTGCTCACTCTGCTCCAGGGGAGAGGTAGAGACAGAGCTGCATTTCCTATTACACTGTGACAAATACTCAGACCTAAGAGAATATTTCTTTCCCAAAATTATAATTCAATACAAAGAATTTGAAACTATAAAAGATGAAGAAAAAAACAAATATCTATTGGGTGAAAAGCCAAAATGTACAGTTTTGGCAGCCAAATATGTGTCCTCCTGCCACAACCTGAGGGACAGCCAGTGTAAAGAAAAATGTAATGGCGATAATATTTCCCATCTTGTTTTGTTTTGTCTTTCATACCATGTCATCTGTCTTCTCAGTCATGTTGACACTGGTCTACTACCATTGCTTTAATGTATTGTTGTTCTGATATTGTCGTTGTTAATGGTAATTAACTACACTACTACTATTATTATTGCTGTTGGTGGGAGAGAGTGGGAGAGAGAGAACAAGAGGGACAGAATAGCAGAAGAGGGAGCGAGAGAGAGGAGTGGAAGAGGGAGTGAGAGAGGTGTGGAAGAGGAAGTGAGAGATAAGTGGAAGAGGAAGTGAGAGATGAGTGGAAGAGGGAGTGAGAGAGGTGTGGAAGAGGAAGTAAGCGATAAGTGGAAGAGGAAGTGAGAGATAAGTGGAAGAGGAAGTGAGAGATGAGTGGAAGAGGGAGTGAGAGAGGTGTGGAAGAGGAAGTGAGAGATAAGTGGAAGAGGAAGTGAGAGAGGTGTGGAAGAGGAAGTGAGAGATGAGTGGAAGAGGGAGTGAGAGAGGTGTGGAAGAGGAAGTGAGAGATGAGTGGAAGAGGGAGTGAGAGAGGTGTGGAAGAGGAAGTGAGAGATAAGTGGAAGAGGGAGTGAGAGAGGTGTGGAAGAGGAAGTGAGAGATGAGTGGAAGAGGGAGTGAGAGAGGTGTGGAAGAGGAAGTGAGAGATAAGTGGAAGAGGGAGTGAGAGAGGTGTGGAAGAGGAAGTGAGAGATGAGTGGAAGAGGGAGTGAGAGAGGTGTGGAAGAGGAAGTGAGAGATGAGTGGAAGAGGGAGCAAGAGAGGAGTGGAAGAGTGTGGGAGCGAGAGAGAGAGAGCGAGGAGTGGAAAAGGGAGCAAGAGAGAGCTGGATCAAGAGGGAGAGGGGAGTGGAAGTGGGAGGGGAGAGAGGAATTGAAGAGTGAGCGAGAGAGAGAGAAGGAGCGAGACAGAGAGGAGTGGAAGAGGGAGTGAGAAGGAGAGAGGGAGCGAGAGAGAGAGAGAGAGAGAGAGAGAGAGAGAGAAGATGAGAGAAAGGAGAGAGGACAAGACTTGCTGGGACATTGTTATTATATTAATGCTGCATCCCAACTGAGAGGAAGGGGAGAGAGAAGAGAGAGAAGGAAAGAGTGAATAGACTGGGGGAAAGAGGGGAATAAGGGGGAGGGGAGAGAGGCAGAGAGAGACAACTGCATGACAGAAAAAGCCAGAGGTAGGGAGATACTGAGAGATGAGCAAAGATAGGATAGGAGAAGAGAGAGAGTTCTCTGCAATCCAACAGAGCTTTGGACCAATAGTGGAAGCTCCTTGTTCATAGTATCTCATGGGCTGTGTTTAGACAGGCAGCCCAATTCTGATATTTTTTTTCACTAATTGGTCTTTTGACCAATCACATCAGATCTTTTCACATCAGATCTTTTTCAGAGATGATCTGGTCAAAATACCAATTAGAAAAGAATATCAGAATTGGGTCAAAATCTGGTCAAAATACCAATTAGAAAAGAATATCAGAATTGGGCTGCCTGTCTCGACGCAACCATAGACTCAAGCTTGCTCATTCATTTCACTCCCTCTATTCACTGAGCCATTACGGAAGCCTTCCTTATTCCAACAGTAATCATGTTTTCATGTGAACAATTGTAGCTTCACCACAGATTAAATAATGGGTCATATTTATCATTGTAATTAAGCAAATGAACAGGTTTGGAGTTCTCTACTCTGTGGAGGTGGGTAAGAGTTAGGAGTGGGGAAGAGAAGGGCACTAAACTTCAGAGTCCTTCCGCCTTGTCCAGCCCCACACTTTGATTCACAGGACTGACAACCTTATTATGCGCCGCACTTATTATTGATATTACACCGAGCCCGGTTGCCATGGCCACCGTGCAAGAGACATTTAATTTTCTCTCCTCCATCATCATTATCTATGGGGCCATCTGTTGTGGAAAATGAATTCAGCCTCATTTGCATGACTGATAAGCACATTCTTTATCTCTTCAACAGAAGGTCATATGGCATGGATTTAGAGGCTGCTGAAGGAAGGAGAGAGAGGGCGGGAGAGGGACAGAGAGAGGCAGAGGGAACGAGAGATAGAGAATGAGAGGGCGAGAAGAGCGGCAGAGAAAGAGAGAGAGAGCGGGAGAAAGAGGGAGATTGGGGGGAGGAGAGGAAGAGGGGGAAGAGAGAAAACGATGTGGAGAACATATAGAGAGCATGTGAGTGTGTTTACGTAATGTACAGTATGTGTGCAGCATGTTTATATTGATGTATATGAACTGAGTGGACTAAACATTAGGCTCTTTCCATGACATAGACTGACCAAGGGAATCCAGATGAAAGCTATGATCCCTTATTGATGTCCCTTGTTAAATCCACTTCAATCAGTGTAGAGGAAGGGGAGGAGACGGGTTGAAGAAGGATTTTTAGACAATTGAGTCATGGATTGTGTATGTGTGCCAATCAGTGTGTGAAAATTCTAGACTATATATTTCAGTGCCTTTGAACAAATGGTAGTAGCTGCCAGGCACAGCGGTTTGAGTGTGTCAAGAACTGCAACGCTGCTGGGTTTTTCACGCTCAACAGTTTCCCTTCTGTAAGAATGTCCACCACCCAAAGGACATCCAGACAACTTGACACAACTGTGGGAAGCATTGGAGTCAACATGGGCCGGCATCCCTGTGGAACGCTTTCGACACCTTGTAGAGTCCCTGCCCTGACGAATTGGGGCTGTTCTGAGGGGAAAAGGGGTACTCAATACACAACTCAACATTGGGAAGGTGTTCCTAATGTTTTGTACAGTCAGTGTATACTCTATTTCTGTGCCCATATAATATAATATGGGAAATAGTATTAAATTGTGTTTGCATTTGATTTCCCATGTGTGAGCACTTACAAGCCTGTGTGCATGCGAACGTGTGTGTGTCTGTGCATGCGTGTCCCTGCGTCTGTGTGTCCCTGCATGTATGTGTGTGTGTGTGTGTGTGTGGAGGATGTTCTCTGCCTTGATGTGTGTTTGTGCTGTGTGTGCAGGTAAAGTAGTTCCCTGAGGCATGGGGAAGTCTTTCATGTCTGGCACATTTGTCATCCCATCCTGTGAGACATTAGCTCTCCCTGTCTCTGATGTGCTACCTGCCAGAGACGACTATCTCTCCCTCTGCCTCTCCCTTATTCCCACAACGCTGTACTGTACAAGCCCTCTCATTATGCTGACAGAGTACCTTAACCCTGTGCCTCTCCCTCATCTCTCTCTCCCAACTGCCTCTTCCTCATTCCCACAACGTATATCCTTGTACTCCACAACTGTACCTCTCTTTCCCTCTCCCTCTCTCTCTCTGTACAACACTACAGCCGTTCCATCTCTCCCGTTACCTCTCCCCTAGTCCCATGGCACTTTGACCACTCCATCTCTTCCAGCTCTAATCGCTCCCTTCATCCCACATCGTGCAAGGCTCTGCAACCGCTCTCGGTCCTCCAGGTACACCTCTCTCAAACCCATAACAACCCCTCTCGGTCCTCCAGTTACACCTCTCTCAAACCCATAACAACCCCTCTCGGTCCTCCAGGTACACCTCTCTCAAACCCATAACAACCCCTCTCGGTCCTCCAGGTACACCTCTCTCAAACCCATAACAACCCCTCTCGGTCCTCCAGGTACACCTCTCTCAAACCCATAACAACCCCTCTCGGTCCTCCAGTTACACCTCTCTCAAACCCATAACAACCCCTCTCGGTCCTCCAGGTACACCTCTCTCAAACCCATAACAACCCCTCTCGGTCCTCCAGTTACACCTCTCTCAAACCCATAACAACCCCTCTCGGTCCTCCAGGTACACCTCTCTCAAACCCATAACAACCCCTCTCGGTCCTCCAGTTACACCTCTCTCAAACCCATAACAACCCCTCTCGGTCCTCCAGTTACACCTCTCTCAAACCCATAACAATCCCTCTTCGTCCTCCAGGTACACCTCTCTCAAACCCATAACAACCCCTCTCGGTCCTCCAGGTACACCTCTCTCAAACCCATAACAACCCCTCTCGGTCCTCCAGTTACACCTCTCTCAAACCCATAACAACCCCTCTCGGTCCTCCAGGTACACCTCTCTCAAACCCATAACAACCCCTCTCGGTCCTCCAGTTACACCTCTCTCAAACCCATAACAACCCCTCTCGGTCCTCCAGGTACACCTCTCTCAAACCCATAACAACCCCTCTCGGTCCTCCAGTTACACCTCTCTCAAACCCATAACAACCCCTCTCGGTCCTCCAGTTACACCTCTCTCAAACCCATAACAACCCCTCTCGGTCCTCCAGTTACACCTCTCTCAAACCCATAACAACCCCTCTCAGTCCTCCAGGTACACCTCTCTCAAACCCATAACAACCCCTCTTCGTCCTCCAGGTACACCTCTCTCAAACCCATAACAACCCCTCTCGGTCCTCCAGTTACACCTCTCTCAAACCCATAACAACCCCTCTTCGTCCTCTAGGTACACCTCTCTCAAACCCATAACAACCCCTATCCTCTCTCCCGTCTATATCTCTCAATCCCACAGCATATGTCCCTCTAAGTATCCCTCAAACCCATAACCCCAGATCAGCTCTTCTCCTCTCTCCCATCTCTCCCTCTAACTCTCTCAGTCCCAATGCTCTTCTCATCTCTCCCATCTCTCCCTCTAACTCTCTCAGTCCCAATGCTCTTCTCATCTCTCCCATCTCTCCTGTGGTATAAGGGAGCCCTTTATTTAACTCCCTTCTGTTTCTGTCCCCCTGTCACCGTCTATATCCGTTGCCGTCTCTCTCTTCCTCTCTCCATCTCTCTCTTCCTCTCTCCATCTCTCTCTCTCTCTCTCCATCTCTCTCTCTCTCTCTCTCTCTCTCTCTCTCTCTCTCTCTCTCTCTCTCTCTCTCTCTCTCTCTCTCTCTCTCTCTCTCTCTCTCTCCTCTCTCCTCTCTCTCTCTCTCTCTCTCTCTCTCTCTCTCTCTCTCTCTCTCTCTCTCTCTCTCTCTCTCTCTCTCTCTCTCTCTCTCTCTCTCTAGTTGTCTCTCTCTGATACTCTCGTTCTTTCTGCAGTACATACTCCTGTGAGAATCAAGGGTGGGTTTAACTCTATTTCACTCCCCTTCACCATATCTTCGCCTGGCAGGAAGTATCATTGTTGTTGTTGTTGTTTTTGAACTGCATCCCGTGCACAGCTGACTGCTGGCTCCCTGTCTCTTTAGCAGGAGGAGAGTCATGCTAGGAATGCAAATGTGACACCACATATCAAGTATATATTTATATACACTGTATATATATATATAGCACTGATAAGTATAGCATTAAAAATATCGTCTTGTGTGTGTGTGTTTGTTCTATTCAAGCATTACTTGTTTGTCATTTGTTACTTATGCTGAAAGTTAGGCTTGGTGAGTTCTCTACCATGCCCTATAGAGAACAGTAATATTGTACCAAATCATATAGGGAACTGCAATATTCTACCATGCCCTATAGAGAACAGTAATATTCTACCATATCATCTAGGGAACTGCAATATTCTACCATGCAATATAGAGAACAGAAATATTCTACCATATCATATAGGGAACTGCAATATTCTACCATGCAATATAGAGAACAGTAACATTCTACCATGCCCTATAGAGAACAGTAATATTCTACCATATCATATAAGGAACTGCAATATTCTACCATATTATATAGAGAACAGAAATATTCTACCATATCATATAGGGAACTGCAATATTCTACCATATCATATAGAGAACTGCAATATTCTACCATATCATATAGGGAACTGCAATATTCTACCATACCCTATAGAGAACTGCAATATTCTACCATGCCCCATAGAGAACAGAAATATTCTACCATGCCATATAGAGAACTGCAATATTCTACCATGCCCTATAGAGAACTGCAATATTCTACCATGCCCTATAGAGAACTGCAATATCCTACCATGCCCTATAGAGAACTGCAATATTCTACCATGCCCTATAGAGAACTGCAATATTCTACCATGCCATTTAGAGAACTGCAATATACTACCATGCAAAATAGAGAAGTACAATCTCCTACCATGCAATATAGAGAACCGCAACATTCTACCATGCCCTATAAAGAACTGCAATATTCTACCATACCATATAGGGAACTGCAATATTCTACCATGCAATATAGAGAACTGCAATATTCTACCATGCCATATAGAGAACTGCAATATTCTACCATGCCCTATAGAGAACTGCAATATTCTACCATGCCCTATTGATAACTGCAATATTCTACCATGCCCTATTGATAACTGCAATATTATACCATGCCCTATAGGAAATTTCAATATTCTACCATGCCCTATTGATAACTGCAATATTCTACCATGCCCTATAGGAAATTTCAATATTCTACCATGCCCTATAGGAAATTTCAATATTCTACCATGCCCTATAGGGAACTGCAATATTCTACCATGCAATATAAGGAACTGCAAAATTCTACCATGCCCTATAGGGAACTGCAATACACTACCATACAATATAGAGAACTGCAAAATTCTACCATGCAGTATAGGGAACTGCAATATTCTTATATATCCTATAGGGAGCTGCCATGTTCCACCATGTCTTTTGAAAGCTTCATTATTCAACCTTGCAAAATAGAGAACTGCAATGCAATATAGAGAACTGCAATATTCCACCATGCCCGCAGGGAAATGCAATTTTCTACCATGCACTATAGAGAACTGCAATATCCTACCATGCAATATAGGGAAATGCAATATTCTACCATGCCCTATAGGGACCAGCAAATTTCTACCATGCAATATAAAGAACTGCAATTTTCTTATATATCCTACAGGGAACTGCAATATTCTACCATACGTTTTGAAAGATTCAATATTCTTCAAAGAGAAAACGATCGTGCAGTAAGTAGTGCACATGGGCACTATACAAAAAACAATATCCCACAACGCAGGTGGGAAAAGGGCCACACTAAGTATGGTCCCCAATTAGAGGCAACGATCATCAGCTGCCTCCAATTGGGAAACAGACTCACACCAACATAGAAAATAAAACAACAAAACAAACCTAGTCACACCCTGACCTAAAACACCATAGAGAACCCCGAGGGCTCTCTATGGTCAGGGCGTGACAGTACCCCCCCCCCCCCCCCAAAGGAAAGGGACTCCGACCGCAAAACATGAACGTAGATGGGGAGGGTTAGGGTGGGCAACTAGCGTCGGTGGCGGCTCCGGTGCGGGACGTAGCACCTGCTCAGACCGCGGATCCGGCCATGAGGACGGGCTGAACGCCGTGCTCGGACTGGGCACCGGAGCAGACGAAGGCTCCGGCCATGGAGCGGGACTGGATGCCGTGCCTGGACTGGGCACCGGCGCAGAGGAAGGCTCCGGCCATGGAGCGGGGCTGGACGCCGTGCCTGGACTGGGCACCGACGCAGAGGAAGGCTCCGGCCATGGAGCGGGACTGGATGCCGTGCCTGGACTGGGCACCGGCGCAGAGGAAGGCTCCGGCCATGGAGCGGGGCTGGACGCCGTGCCTGGACTGGGCACCGACGCAGGATTCTCCGGGCTGTGGACCGTCGCTGGAAGCTCTGGAATGTGAACTGTCGCTGGAGGTTCTGGGCTGTAGACCATCGCTGGAGACTCAGGGCTGGTGACACACTCTTCACTCTTCATGGCGGAGCCACAGGACGTACCGGGCTGGGAAGACGCACTGGAGGCCTGGTGCGTGGAGCCGGCATAGGTTTCACCAGACAGATGACACGCTCTTCAGGGCGAGAGTGCTGCAGAATACACCTAACCAACATCTCTCTCCGATTTCCCTCCTCCAACTGCTCCATCGAAACCCTGACGGTCTCTGGCTCTCTCCTCGAGTCGGCCGACCGCCCCTTGTTCCCCCCCACCCAAAACATCTTGGGGTTTCCCTTGGGCTCTTTGTGGCCGCGGACCCCGGCATCGTCGCTGTCCTCCATTACTCATTGGCATCTCCCGCCAAGGAAGGATCTCGCATCCACCCAGTATTTCCACCGATGTCCAACTCTCCTTTACCTCATGGGCACACTGCTTGGTCCTTACGTGGTGGGATATTCTGCCATGTCCGTTGTTTAATAAATAAGTGGACCAAGGTGAGGCGTGCGTAGAGTTCCACATCGTTTATTGTGAAACGTCCAACAAAACAACAAAGAGAAACCCTGAGGGCTCTCTATGGTCAGGGCATGACACCTATAAGGACTTGCAATATTCTACCACGCAATTTAGAGAACTGCGAAATTCTACCATGCCCTATAGGGTACCGCATTTTTCTACAATGCCCTATAGGGAACTGCAGTATTCTACAATGCCCTATAGGGACCAGCAAAATTCTACCATGCAATATAGGGAACTACAATATTCTACCATGCTATATATAGAACTGCAATATTCGACCATGCAATATAGAGAACTGCAATATTCTACCAAATCAAATTTTATTTGTCACATACACATGGTTAGCAGATGTTAATGCGAGTGTAGCGAAATGCTTGTGCTTCTAGTTCCGACAATGCAGTGATAACCAACAAGTAATCTAACTAACAATTCCAAAACTACTGTCTTATACACAGTGTAAGGGGATAAGGAATATGCCTTATAGATAACTCCAAACATTTTCCATGCCCTATAGGGAACTGAAACAATCTTCCATGACCTTTAGAGAATTGCAATACTCTACAATGCACTATAGAGAACTGCAATATTCTACCATGCCTTTTGAAATATTCAATATTCAACCTTGCAAAATAGAGAACTGTAATATTCTACCATGCCATATAGAGAACTTCAATATTCGACCATGCCTCATGGATAACTGCAATATTGTACCAAGCCCTTTTGGGAACTGCAATATTCTACCTTGCAATATAGAGAACTGCAATCTTCTACCATGCCCTGTAGGGAACTGCAATATTCTACCATGCCCTATAGGGAACAGCAAGATTCTACCATGCCCTACAGGGAACTGCAATATTCTATCATGCTTTATAGGGAATTGTAATTTTCTAAAATGTCCACTGGTGTTTTTCATTATTTGTTGTTAGGGAATTTTATAAGGGAAAATATGTAATATTATTCATTTAATTTTAATGTAGGATCTATAGAAATGGCCTGGAAATGCCATTGTACGGAGCAAAGGATATCTGCAAAAAATGTTTTTACAATTCTAAAAATTGGCAAAAATGTATTCTGTTTCAGACTGTTTTTCTTCCATTTGGTGATGAATACACTCCTGAATAGAAACCAGAACGAATGACAGAGACAGAGGTCATAAGAAGGGGAAAATGACTGAAGGACCGAAATGGACAAATGAGGACCCTATTTTTAATTCACTGAAAAATTACATATGTAGTTTCTTGCAATAGCCATTTGTGACATTAAATACAATTTATCTCAAAACATTGATTCCTAAAAGGAAGTTCAGCTTTACAGTGTGATTGATATTTAAAGGCAATGTTCCCGCTTTAGCTGCATATATCGGAGTCACGCCTGCACCAACTCCCCCTCTCTGGCGCTCGAGGGCGCCAGACTGCCCTTCATTACGTACACCTGTCACCATCATTACGCGCAGCTGTGCAATATTGGACTCACCTGGACTCAATTTCTTTGTTGATTACCCCCTCTATATCTGTCTGCTCCTCACTTTGTTCCCTGTATCAGCATTTGTGTAGTTCATTTTCCCCTGTCCAGACGCTGTTCCTGTTGTTTCACGTCCATGTTTCATTAAATGTTCCTGTACCTGCTTCTCCTCTCCATCGTCGATCCCTACAGAATGCTGACACCACGAAAGGAAGCATCAGGGAGTTGGGCTTTTTGTTTTGGTTGGTGATGTCGGGTCTGGGTGCTGTCATTGATGGAACCGGGGGTGCCTTAGCTAACTCGTCGGGCTTCCATGCCTCGCTCGAGACGTCTTCTTGCCTCGGTTGGCTCGGCAGGCGCCCAACCCATGTCATGCTTCAGCCGGCACATCAGGCTTCCATGGCTCAGCCGGTTCATCAGGCTCCCATTCCTCAGCAGGATCATCAGGCTCCCACGCCTCTGGCGGCTCGTCAGACTTCTATGCCTTAGCCAGCTTCTCCAGCGCCCATGCCTTGGCCTGGCCCGTCAGGCTCGCCCAGGTGGGACACCGGGTGGCGCCGCTAGAGGGGGGGTACTGTCAAACCTGTTCCCACCCTCTCCCTCTCTGGCGCTTGATGGCGCCAGGCTTCCCTTCATTATGCACATCTGTCATCATTACACACAGCTGCACAATATTGGACTCACCTGGACTCCATTACTTTGTTGATTACCCCTCTATATTTGTCTGCTCTACACTTCATTCCCTATGTCAGCATTGACGTCGTCGCCATTTTTCCCCTGTCCAGACGCATTTCCCGTTCTGTTTCATGCCCGTGCTTCATTAAATGTTCAATCCCTGTACCTGCTTCACGTCTCCAGCATCGATCTTTACAATAGGCTCAATTGGAAATTACCTTCAAATTTCTATTGCGGAATCTGTAATGCTTCAGCTTTACAGATTGAATAGAGTCCTTGGTTTACTCCATCAGATCTGTCTAAAAGCCTAAATGAATCAGGAATGAGCAGGGTCAGCTATACCATAACCCTCTACCGTCTAAGCCCTGTTTAAGCCGAGGGGAGCGGGGAGGAGGGGTTCTACTAAGCTATATGGAATTATTTTAAGAAGGTCAGACCAAGGCTCATTTAGTTATTTGATTTGAAGTGTCCAAAAAATATATAAACAAAACTCTTATGATTTTTATTTATTTGGCCTTACTGCTAATAGCCCATACAAACACGTTGAATAACAGATTTACTACATTGAACAACAGACCGCGAAACTGTAGGCCAAACCGCTCGGACGCTACAGACGATTTTGGGAGAAGACGGGATGTCTCATGGTCTGACAAACACCGCTCTACCTCTGTCACCTTTCACCGCAGATGTGGAGGTGCGACATTGTCAGATGCGGTGGATTGACACGCATCCAATGCAAAGATAACTGATATCTCTGGCTTTTACTGATGGATTGGTGTAGGATTGTTGTGGGATTTTTTATTATTATGCGAGTTAGATTTCCGCGGGGCTGTTACATGTAGTGGAACAAGACCACTTATAGTCTGTAAATGTTTCTACTTTTGATAGATTTCAAGAAACAATATTGGAAAGACCATGGTCACAAGCATAAACTGTCAACTCCATCTGCCTGATAGATTCAAATAGAATGTGCATTTTGCAGATTGATATAAAGCTAACTCTATTCTAAGGGCAGAAGGGTTATCATTGGTTATTGCAAAAAGGTCAAGAGGCTTGGTTTACGCGAGAGGCAACAACAAGATTTCTTTGCAAGTCCAACAGTAATCATGATCCACCACGACAGGTGCCTGTTAACATGCTATCTAGCAAAATGATTTTGTGCAAGCCATATCCAAGAAGTGAGTTGAATGAGTAGATGAGAACTTTTTAATAAATTAACAGTTTTAGCTTGATTTAGCTTAATAAATTAACAGTTTTAGCTTGATTTACTCTGAAGAAGCCTATTTAACAAATTATTTTTGGAGAGGGGGGATATGGCTACTTTGGGAATCTAGCTAGCTAAGTTAGCTAGCTAACGTTAGCTTAGCTAGCAAGCTAACAAGCTAGCAATGTTTTTTCCCAAGAAGCACGTTTACCAGTCACATGAATACATAGAAGACAAGGATAATGGCCCTATTGCGGCTCCCCACAGACATGCTGCCCCCATTTCTCCTAGTCAACTATCTTCTAACTGCCTATTGAAGTATTACAAGAACAAAGTCATTAGGCCCTGCTTCAATGGCGAAGGTGCATGAAGACGGAGGAGTTCAGATATGACGTCATTGTTTGAGCACTATCCACAGACTTTAAACTACGACGCGCGACATGGTTCAGTGTGCCTTTAAATCTGCACAATCAGCTTCTTAGTTATTTCTAATTGCTGCGGTCTTGGAGCTATATTTAGGATCATGTATACTGTGCTAATGTCAATTCAAAAAAAGAGTAACGGAGAGAACAATACGATACGGCGAATGAGCCGTTTGCATGGGGAGCAATTCGTCTTTATGCACCTTCGTCATTGAATAAAATCAGAAGTAACCTATATGAGGTCAGTCTCTTATCTTACACACCTGATGCACATGAAACCAGCACAATAGGATCTTGGACTCGGGAACACTTTTCTGACTGCATTCAGCTCTTTGAGGTCTCTATCATTCATCACAGACATATAAAACCAAACACAAGTGAGATAAAATAGAGAGCTAGAAATGGATGGATGAATGGAGGGATGGATGGAAGGATTGTTACAGGTTAGAAGCGAGGGTCACACGTTATGTTATGATGGTTGGTTGCACACAGTACGAGATGAGGTTTCCCGAAATAGTGAGTGTCAAAGCAATCCTCCCTCTCTGCAGATGACTTCGTCAACCATTTTGAAAAGAAGGTCGACGACATCCGATCCTCGTTTGCTAAGTCAAACGACACCGCTGGTTCTGCTCACACTGCCCTACCCTGTGCTCTGACCTCTTTCTCCCCTCTCTCTCCAGATGAAATCTCGCGTCTTGTGACGGCTGGCCGCCCAACAACCTGCCCGCTTGACCCTATCCCCTCCTCTCTTCTCCAGACCATTTCCGGAGACCTTCTCCCTTACCTCACCTCGCTCATCAACTCATCCCTGACCGCTGGCTACGTCCCTTCCGTCTTCAAGAGAGCGAGAGTTGCACCCCTTCTGAAAAAACCTACACTCGATCCCTCCGATGTCATCAATTACAGACCAGTATCCCTTCTTTCTTTTCTCTCCAAAACTCTTGAACGTGCCGTCCTTGGCCAGCTCTCCCGCTATCTCTCGCAGAATGACCTTCTTGATCCAAATCAGTCAGGTTTCAAGACTAGTCATTCAACTGAGACTGCTCTTCTCTGTATCACGGAGGCGCTCCGCACTGCTAAAGCTAACTCTCTCTCCTCTGCTCTCATCCTTCTAGACCTATCGGCTGCCTTCGATACTGTGAACCATCAGATCCTCCTCTCCACCCTCTCCGAGTTGGGCATCTCCGGCGCGGCCCACGCTTGGACAGGTCGCTCCTACCAGGTGGCGTGGCGAGAATCTGTCTCCTCACCACGCGCTCTCACCACTGGTGTCCCCCAGGGCTCGGTTCTAGGCCCTCTCCTATTCTCGCTATACACCAAGTCACTTGGCTCTGTCATAACCTCACATGGTCTCTCCTATCATTGCTATGCAGACAACACACAATTAATCTTCTCCTTTCCCCCTTCTGATGACCAGGTGGCGAATCACATCTCTGCATGTCTGGCAGACATATCAGTGTGGATGACGGATCACCACCTCAAGCTGAACCTCGGCAAGACGGAGCTGCTCTTCCTCCCGGGGAAGGACTGCCCGTTCCATGATCTCGCCATCACGGTTGACAACTCCATTGTGTCCTCCTCCCAGAGCGCTAAGAACCTTGGCGTGATCCTGGACAACACCCTGTCGTTCTCAACTAACATCAAGGCGGTGGCCCGTTCCTGTAGGTTCATGCTCTACAACATCCGCAGAGTACGGCCCTGCCTCACACAGGAAGCGGCGCAGGTCCCAATCCAGGCACTTGTCATCTCCCGTCTGGATTACTGCAACTCGCTGTTGGCTGGGCTCCCTGCCTGTGCCATTAAACCCCTACAACTCATCCAGAACGCTGCAGCCCGTCTGGTGTTCAACCTTCCCAAGTTCTCTCACGTCACCCTGCTCCTCCGCTCTCTCCACTGGCTTCCAGTTGAAGCTCACATCCGCTACAAGACCATGGTGCTTGCCTACGGAGCTGTGAGGGGAACGGCACCTCAGTACCTCCAGGCTCTGATCAGGCCCTACACCCAAACAAGGGCACTGCGTTCATCCACCTCTGGCCTGCTCGCCTCCCTACCACTGAGGAAGTACAGTTCCCGCTCAGCCCAGTCAAAACTGTTCGCTGCTCTGGCCCCCAATGGTGGAACAAACTCCCCACGACGCCAGGACAGCGGAGTCAATCACCACCTTCCGGAGACACCTGAAACCCCACCTCTTTAACGAATACCTAGGATAGGATAAAGTAATCCTTCTCACCCCCCTTAAAAGATTTAGATGCACTATTGTAAAGTGGCTGTTCCACTGGATGTCATAAGGTGAATGCACCAATTTGTAAGTCGCTCTGGATAAGAGCGTCTGCTAAATGACTTAAATGTAAATGTAAAATTGTGATGACAACAGTTTTTGAACACTGTCCACAATAGAGTGTATACAATGGTATTAGACAAGAGTGTTTTACCAAAAATTATATGATGATCTTGACTGGGAATTAAGCAGGGATTGGCCTGCCGTAATTTCTCTAAATACTTCCCCTATCGTGTCAGTTGTTTCCTCAGAATTAAACATGCTATAGGAAGTCCTCTACCACTATGCTTGATGGTAAGGATAGCATAGAACGCTAACCATAGGTTAGTGGCATCCAGAAATACCATGGGAAGTGGGTTCTCTTGTAGTTGTTGTTTTGTCCATTTTCTTTGGACAACTATCATCAGATGCTGCTTAGATACATTACAGAGAGGATGATAGATTAGAATGTTGTCCTTCAGATCAGAATTGACTAGCTTTTCTACACTGGTGTTATCTTTCACATCAAGGACTGATAAGGCTTTCAAGCGTCGTTTGATGTTGCAAACATCTTTAGGGGCTTGAAAGTAACACCGGTCTCGTTTGTTGCTGTGTCCTTCACTCATAGCCCAATCACAAATCTTCACAAGCACCTCTGATATAGAGCATCATTGAGAAAGCCACAACTCGACAAAGGACAGAAGCTCAGGATCAATGCGGTGACAACCCCCTGTTTTGCGTCAGCATAGTCGTGTCCAATGGTGTTTTACCATTTTCTGTACGACAGCACCTTTAAAACAAGTGTCCCTAACCATATTTAAAGAAACATAGGCCCCACACCAATTAGCCCTAGTGTCACATGGTTTTCCTATGCTTCACCCTATTGGTTTGCTGCTTCATTCACATGAATAGTGGAAGTATTCGTTACTGAGAGAGTGAACTGCTTTGAAATATGTTTTGGTTTCTGTTTGAAGCGTCTCTATGTACATTCCTCCTCATCTCCATCTATAAAGAACAACCTCACGTTCCAGCCTCTCATCTTTCTCTTTAAGATGCTTCTCAATTCCTCTCAACCATACACCCTCCATTTCCTATAAAAAAGACAAATGTTGTAAATTACAATAGAAAAAAGCAAATTCAGAGATAAGAATGAACAAACACTTTAAGCTAATCAAACAAAAATCATGCACAATTTAAATTGTTATAGTTCCACTTCTTCAGTAGGCTATAGAACGTAAAGTCATAGCTGAATGTACAGTTGAAGTCGGAAGTTTACATACACTTAGATTGGATTCATTAAAACTCATTTTTGAACAACTCCACAATTTTCTTGTTAACAAACTATAGTTTTGGCAAGTCAGTTAGGATATATACTTTGTAATTTTTCCAACAATTATTTACACAGATTATTTCTGTCACGGCCTGGTCTAAGTATTTTGTGTTTTCTTTATTATTTTGGTCAGGCCAGGGTGTGACATGGGTTATTTATGTGGTGTGTTTTGTCTAGGGGGTTTTTATAGGTTATGGGATTGTGGTTAGTAGGGTTGTCTAGAAAAGTCTATGGTTGCCTGGAGTGGTTCTCAATCAGAGGCAGGTGTTTATCGTTGTCTCTGATTGGGAACCATATTTAGGCAGCCATATTCTTTGAGTGTTTTGTGGGTGATTGTTCCTGTCTCAGTGTTTGTTTGCACCAGATAAGGCTGTTTAGGTTTTCACTTTATTGTTTTGTATTGTTCGTGTTTATCTTTTATTAAACATGTATCGAAATAACCACACTGCATTTTGGTCCGCCTCTCCTTCACCGGAAGAAAACCTTAACAATTTCACAATTCCAGTGGGTCAGAAGATTACATATACTAAGTTGACTGTGAACTTAAACAGCTTGGAAAATTCCAGAAAATTATGTCATGGCTTTAGAAGCTTCTGATAGGCTAATTGACGTCATTTGAGTCAATTGGAAGTGTACCTGTACCTACAAAAGCATCTATATCCACAGTAAAACAAGTCCTATATCGACATAACCTGAAAGGCCGCTCAGCAAGGAAGAAGCCACTGCTCCAAAACGGCCATATAAAAGCCAGACTACCGTTTGCAACTGCACATGGGGACAAAGATCATACTTTTTGGAGAAATGTCCTCTGGTCTGATGATACAGACATAGAACTGTTTGGCCATAATGACCATCGTTATGTTTGGAGGAAAAAGGGGGAAGCTTGCAAGCTGAAGAACACCATCCTAACCGTGAAGCACGGGGGTGGCAGCATCATGTTGTGGGGGTGCTTTGCTGCAGGAGGGTCTGGTGCACTTCACAAAATAGATGGCATCTTGAGGAGGAAAATTATGTGGATATATTGAAGCAACATCTCAAGACATCAGTCAGGAAGTTAAATATTGGTCACAAATGGGTCTTCCAAATGGACAATGACCCCAAGTATACTTCCAAAGTTGTGGCAAAATGGCTTAAGGACAACAAAGTCAAGGTATTGGAGTGGCCGTCACAAAGCCCTGACCTCAATCTCGTAGAAAATGTGTGGGCAGAACTGAAAAAGCATGTGTGAGCAAGGAGGCCTACAAACCTGACTCAGTTACACCAGTTCTGTCAGGAGGAATGGGACAAAATTCACCCAACTTATTGTGGGAAGCTTGTGGAAGGCTACCTTGAAATGTTAAAGGCAATGCTACCAAATACTAATTGAGTGTATATAAACTTCTGACCCACTGGGAATGTGATGAAAGACATAAAAGCTGAAATAAATCCTTCTCCCTACTATTATTCTGACATTTCACATTGTTAAAATAAAGTGGTGATCCTAATTGACATAAGACAGGGAAGTTTTAATAGGAGTAAATGTCAGGAATTGTGAGAAACTGAATTTAAATGTATTTGGCTAAGGTGTATGTAAACTTCTGACTTCAACTGTATAATATTATAGGCATTTTGCCATTTTACTGCTGATTTGACAAGATGAGACAGATGGTAGAACTCAATAAACTTTGTTGGCCTCACTTATGCACACTTCAATCACTGAGATAATGCTGATCTTGAGGCTGACATATACTGAATAGAAGACACCATCTGCTATAACTACACTATGAATAAAGACTGTCCCAAGATAAATGTGAGCACCCGTTAGGTTTTATAAGGCGTCAATTTCAACACAGTTTCGATTTAGTTTTAATAATTTCGATGTCGATTGAGGGATCGTTTTCCCTCCCCCCAATTTTTATAAAATCATATTTTTGGGAGTGGCAACAGCAATTTAGCACCACAGCTAAACTACTATAGCGGAAAGACTGACTTTTGATGTAGCTAGCTATGCAGAACTGTTCAACTGTTGTTCGAGACTTTGCATCAAGCGAGCTGGCTTACTAGTTGCAAAAACACATTTTTCACAGCAAGCTTCTTACTGATGTTGCAAGCTGCCCTGGCTAACATCTAGTTATCTAGCTAGGTAGTCAGTTAGTAACTCACTAGCTAGCTAACATAGATACCTAAAATAGCTAGCTAGCTACATGGATTGACGACCCATCCAGCTAGCTGATGTTGCAAGCTGCCCTGACTAACAGATAGTTATCTAGCAAGCTAGTGAGTTAGCTACATGGATTGACGACCCACCTCGCTAGCTAACGTCAGCTAGCTATTGCTACTGTTGTTTGACACTGGTTGTTATTATTGTTGTATAAGTCAGGGCATATTTAGCACTGTAAGGTGGTTGCTACCTAAAAATAAGTATTTGTAAAAGTAACAATAAGTAGCTTACCCGTTGTTAGGTTCGTAGTAGCAAGCAATAGTGCTGCGAATGCGATAACTGAATCTGGCAAATCCAACAATTGACCTTTGAGCAAGCCAAACATATTCCTTCTATCCCCAGGGCAGAGTTGCCCTAAGAACAAAGTTGACAGCACTCTGGTTGAAATACAGTAATCAAATCAAATCAAATGTATTTATATAGCCCTTCTTACATCAGCTGATATCTCAAAATGCTGAACAGAAACCCAGCCTAAAACCCCAAACAGCAAGCAATGCAGGTGAATAAGCACTGTGCTAGGAAAAAAGGCCAAAACCTAGGAAGAAACCTAGAGAGGAACCAGGCTATGAGGGGTGGCCAGTCCTCTTCTGACTGTGCCGGGTGGAGATTATAACAGAACATGGCCAAGATGTTCAAATGTTCATAAATGACCAGCATGGTCAAATAATAATAATCACAGTAGTTGTTGAGGGTGCAGCAGCTCAGCACCTCAGGAGTAAATGTCAGTTGGCTTTTCATAGCCGATCATTAAGAGTATCTCTACCACTCCTGCTGTCTCCAGAGAGTTGAAAACAGCAGGTCTGGGACAGGTAGCATGTCCGGTGAACAGGTCAGGGTTCCATAGCCGCAGGCAGAACAGTTGAAACTGGAGCAGCAGCACGGCCAGGTGGACTGGGGACAGCAAGGAGTCATCATGCCAGGTAGTCTTGAGGCATGGTCCTAGTGCTCAGGTCCTCCGAGAGAGAGAGAGAGAGAGAGAGAGAGAGAGAGAGAGAGAGAGAGACAGAGAGAGACAGAGACAGAGACAGAGACAGAGAGAGAGACAGAGACAGAGACAGAGACAGAGACAGAGACGACAGAGACAGAGACAGAGAGAGAGAGAGAGAGAGAGAGAGAGACAGAGACAGAGAGACAGAGAGACAGAGACAGAGAGAGAGAGAGAGAGAGAGAGAGAGAGAGAGAGAGAGACAGAGAGAGAGAGAGACAGAGACACGGAGAGAGAGAGACAGAGACACGGAGAGAGAGAGACAGAGACAGAGACAGAGACAGAGACAGAGACAGAGACAGAGACAGAGACAGAGACAGAGACAGAGAGAGAGACAGAGAGAGAGAGAGAGAGAGAGATAGAGATAGAGATAGAGATAGAGATAGAGATAGAGATAGAGATAGAGATAGAGATAGAGACAGAGACAGAGACAGAGACAGAGACAGAGAGAGAGAGAGAGAGAGAGAGAGAGAGAGAAAGAAAGAAAGAAAGAGAGAATTAGAGAGAGCATACTTAAATTCACACAGGACACCGGATAAGACAGGAGAAGTACTCCAGATGGAATAAACTGACCCTAGCCCCCCGGCACATAAACTACTGCAGCATAAATACTGGAGGCTGAGACAGGAGGGATCAGGAGACACTGTGGCCCCATCCGATGATACCCCCGGACAGGGCCAAACAGGAAGGATATAACCCCAACCCAAGGGGGGGCGCCAACCCAGACAGGAAGATAACGTCAGTGACTCAACCCACTCAAGTGACGCACCCCTCCTAGGAACGGCATGAAAGAGCACCAGTAAGCCAGTGACTCAGCCTCTGTAATGGGGTTAGAGGCAGAGAATCCCAGTGGAGAGAGAGGAACCGGCCAGGCAGAGACAGCAAGGGTGGTTCGTTGCTCCAGAGCCTTTCAGTTCACCTTCGCACTCCTGGGCCAGACTACACTCAATCATATGACCCACTGAAGAGATGAGTCTTCAGTAAAGACTTAATAAAGGTTGAGACCGAGTCTGCGTCTCTCACATGGGTAGGCAGAGCATTCCATAAAAATGGAGCTCTATAGGAGAAAGCCCTGCCTCCAGCTGTTTGATTAGAAATTCTAGGGACAATAAGGAGGCCTGCGTCTTGTGACCGTAGCGTACGTGTAGGTATGTACGGCAGGACCAAATCGTAAAGATAGGTACGAGCAAGCCCATGTAATGCTTTGTAGGATAGCAGTAAAACCTTGAAATCAGCCCTTACCTTAACAGGAAGCCATTGTAGGGAGGCTAGCACTGGAGTAATATGATCAAATAGTTTGAAGTTTAACTGAAGTTTATTTAGTGCTTTGTCCGGGTAGCCGGAAAGTAGAGCATTGCAGTAGTCTAACCTAGAAGTAACAAGCATGGATTAATTTTTCTGCATCATTTTTGGACAGAAAGTTTCTGATTTTTGCAGTGTTACGTAGATGGAAAAAAGCTGTCCTTGAAACAGTCTTGATATGTTCGTCAAAAGAGAGATCAGGGTCCAGAGTAACACCGAGGTCCTTCACAGTTTTATTTGAGACAACTGTACAACCATCAAGATTAATTGTCAGATTCAACAGAATATCTCTTTGTTTCTTGGGACCTAGAACAAGCATCTCTGTTTTGTCCGAGTTTAAAAGTAGAAAGTTTGCAGCCATCCACTTCCTTATGTCTGAAACACAGGCTTCTAGCGAGGGCAATTTTGGGGCTTCTATAACAGTTTTCCTCCTCTTCTGAGGAGGAGTATGAAGGATAGGACCAATGTGCAGCGTGGTAAGTGTTCATGTTATAATTTATTAAACTGAACACAAAAATAACAAAGGAGAAAACACGACAAAACCAAAACAGTCCGATTAGGTGACAAAAACACAAAGCAGGAAACAACTACCCACAAATGATAGTGGGAAAACAGGCTGCCTAAGTATGGTTCTCAATCAGAAACAACGAAAAACAGCTGCCTCTAATTGGGAACAATACCAGGCCAAACACAGAAATACAAAAACATAGAACAACACAGAAAGCCCACCCCAACTCACGCCCTGACCAAACTGAAATAGAGACATAAAAAAGGAACTAAGGTCAGGACGTGACAGCTTCACCATGTTTCATTGACAGTACCAGTCAAAAGTTTATACACACCTACTCATTCAATATTTTTTCTTAATTTTTACTATTTTCTACATTGTAGAATAATAGTGAAGATATCAAAACTATGAAATAACACATATGGAATCATGTAGTAACCAAAAAAGTGTAAACAAGTCTAAATATATTTTATATTTGAGATTCTTCAAAGTAGCCACCCTTTGCCTTGATAACAGCTTTGCACACTTCGGCATCCTCTCAACCAGCTTCATGTGGAATGCTTTTCCAACAGTCTTGAAGGAGTTCCCACATATGCAGATCTCTTGTTGGCTGTTTATCCTTCGCTCTGCAGTCCAACTCATCTAAAACCACCTAAATTGGGTTGAGGTTGGGTGATTGAGGAGGCCAGGTCATCTGATGCAGCACTCCATCACTCTCCTTCTTGATCAAATAGCCCTTACACAGCCTGGAAGTGTGTTTTAGGTCATTTGGACTCATCAGACCAAAGGACAGATTTTACCGGTCTAATGTCCATTGCACGTATTTCTTGACCCAAGCAAGTCTCTTCTTATTGGTGTCATTTAGTAGTGGTTTCTTTGCAGCAATTCAACCATGAAGGCCTGATTCACGCAGTCTCCTCTGAATAGTTGATGTTGAGATGTCTCTGTTACTTGAACACTGTGAAGAATTTATTTGGGCTGCAATCTGAGGCTGGTAACTCTAATGAACGTATCCTCTGCATCAGAGGTAATTCTGGGTCTTCCTTTCCTGTGGCGGTCCTCATGAGAGCCAGTTACATCATAGTTCTTAGTGGTTTTGTGACTGCATTTGAAGAAACTTTCAAAGTTCTTGAAATTTTCCAGATTGAATGACCTTCATTTATCTTTGCTTATTTGAGCTGTTCTCACCATAATAGAGACTTGGTCTTTTCCCACCCCTTCCATGTCACAACACAACTGATTGGCTCAAATGCATTAAGAAGGAAATAAATTCCACAAATTAACTTTTAACAAGGCACACCTGTTAATTGAAATGCATTCCAGGTGACTACCTCATGAAGCTGGTTGAGAGAATGCCAAAGTGTGCAAAGCTGTCATCAAGGCAAAGGGTGGCTACTTTGAAGAATCTCAAATATAAAATAGATTATTATTTATTAGTTATTTCATAGTTTTGATGTCTTCACTATTATTCTACAATATAGAAAATAGTAAAAATAAAGAAAAACCCTTGAAGGTGTGTTCAAACTTTTGACTAGTACTGTATGCTACATTTAATTGCATTTTTAGAGGGAAAAATCTGTCTGTTTTCAGTAGGAACTCCATAATTGATGGGTGGCCCACCTAAAATCGTGATTTTGGTCAATATTGTGAACAAATACTGTAATCACTGTTCTGCAACATATGCTTAAACAATTTGAGTATTTGCTGTGCTATATCTGAGTTATAAGGTTTGCATTATAAATGTTTTATGTTCTAAATCTAGAAAACATGCCAAAATACTAACGAAATTAGCCCTGGAGTATTTAATATTGATACAGTATAAAACAAAAAAAAATAGATACGTTTGAAGATTTGTATTACATATTTGAATAATATAACAACCAAGGCTTTTAAACACTTGTTGGACAATAACTGTAAAAAATAAAAAGCATTTTATGGTGTCTGATGGAGTTGACATAAATCCAGTTAGTTGCACTTCATGACAAAATGTTTTTGGGGAGGTTGTTCCTTGACTGATACTTCGGTCTATCAAAACATCTATTTCAAATGTTGATAATATTAAGACAACTATTTGAGACTGTCCCTTCTTTCAAGAATCCCTGACCTCTAAAAACAGCCTTGACCTTGCAGAGGCCCGCTTAACTGGGCTACGCCACTGACCATGCCCTTTAGGGAACTGCAATATTAATTTATCACTGGGGTTATTTCCGGTTTGGGGTTTTATTTTCATTTATTGAACTGTTTTTTGGAGGCTAGGTGTGCTGTTCACAACTTGACCTACTTTTGGGGGGATTAATTGGGCTACTTCGTCTAGCCTTACACAACACCCACCCTGTCCCGTTAGAGTAAGAATTAGGGGATATCCGCCACTTCTTTTCTGATGGAGGCGCTTTCGCCGTCACTGGGCTCCGTTAATTACTCTCTCGTCGGCTTTCCACGGCCCGTTCTGACATTTGGCTGCTGCTAATTTGCTGATTAATCTCATTAACGTGATTACGGGAGGGATTTGGGTCCAGCTGCCTTTGTGCGCGTGAAATCTACTGGCTCGGGGTTTGACTGTTACTCCACTCGTCTCACCCGCTCAAGTCTCCAGCTCTATCCCGCCTCTCGTGTGTGTGCTGTCCGCTATTTCTTTCTCGTCCTCCTCTTACCATCATTCCACGGTTTGAGTTTGACGTGGTTATTTGCCGCAGGTTTCTCCCTCGTATTCCCTTCTGTCCTTTTCAGCACCTGGAGCTGTCTGCCGCCGCCTCCTGTCTCTGGTGAGAGGGACTTACTGCGACGCGAGAGGGACCTACTGTACAGCCTACAGTACCCGGGAATACTGAAATGCACGGGTCACTAGGAGAAAGATCTCCTTATATGACAGCAAAGCACACAATCTACCAATTATAACCTACAACTCAACGACGAGATGCTGGTTAACTGTCCTCAATTTGAAGCTTTCACTAGCCTCCAGCGCACGGAAGGGGTTGAAAATATAAAGCTGTTGGTTGCTTTATAAATTCATTTAAACATTCATGATTTGATCTGATGATTTTCTTATTATTTCAGTCAAATAAATGGTTATTTTTAAAACACACATTATTTTACATTTTTGTTTATTTGTTTATGACCCCTGACTGCAAAGTAAATTAATTGTGCTTGATTGGCATTAACATACCCAAATACGAATTTGAAATGATAATACTGAGTCCCCTCAGGGCTCCCATGTCCCAATCCACTGGAGTACTTATCATGCCTAGTCACTCACTGCTAGCCTGGCAGCATTGCTAAAGAAAGCTCTCTGCTTGTTGATTCTACTAAATGTATGATTTGTTAATTGTTATTTTGGTGATCAAAACAGAATATTAGATTAATCTATCATACTGTAGATAGGCTATACTCAAAGAGCAAAATATTTAGTATTTTTTCTTATTTTCTCTTGTCCTCGTGTATTTTCCTAAAACTATTCTTTTGAATATGAACAATGTAAAGATTGGTGTAAAAAAATGAATGGAATAATATCCAGCCTACGTTCTCTCGTGGTATTACCAATCTGTTGTTGTCCCAAGCTACACTCTTAGAAAAAAAGGTGCTTTGAACCTAAAATGGTTCTTTGGCTGTCCCCATAGGAGGACCCTTTGAAGAATCCATTTTGGTTCCAGGTAGAACCCTTTTGAGATCCATGTCGATCCCTTTCCACAGAGGGTCTTACATGGAGCCCAAAGGAGTTCTGCCTGGAAGCGAAAAGGGTTCTACCTGGAACCATAAAGGGTTCTCCTATGGGGACAGCCGAAGAACCCTTTAGGAATCCTTTTTACTAATAGCTACTTTGGAAATTCATTCAAACTCACCAGTCGAATTAGCACTTCTGCCGGTATGAAATGAATCTCATTTCTAATCTAATTATGGTGATGTCTCAGGGACCAAATTAGCATACCTTCATTTGCATATCTGGGTAAATATGAAAATTCATGTACTGTTATTCACTTTTCATTCACACAAGAGTGGCTATGAATGTCAACACTCTACGACAGGACATGATTATACTGTAAATATGTCCTAGGTTTGGGCCAATAGGTTCTCCTGACTCCCTGTGTTCGCTGAGAACAAGGCTAACCTGCTTCCCAAGTGATTTATCTTGTCTCCTCCACCATGCTGCTGCTCAACATAGTTCATTTTAAAGCCCAGCCTGGAAAACAGCCTTAATTAACTGTGTGAACTACAATTCAGCAGCCTTCCTCTATATTCTACCATCTTACTGCTCAAGGTTCCCCTTACAGCTGAACCACATACTTGTCCCCCCCCCTCCCTCCCTCCCTCCTGAGACCCAGGGCCCGTGGGAAGAACTGACGCTGGGAGCAGACAGTCTGCAATCCTGAATAGTTGTAGGAGCGAGAGAGAGGCAGAAAGAGAAAGAGAGAGAGAGCAGTAGAGCTAGATTGTGGGAGAGGTAGAGAAACAGGGATACATGTTCTAGTCCTATACATACAGATACAGAGAGCGAGAGCGAGAGAACAAATTCAGGCTGGAACAGAGAGAAGTGACAGTATTTTTAGTCTTCCTCAACCCTTTCTTTCTCTTCCCAGCAAGCACACGCTCTCACACATACATACACTCACAGACGCACACTTGCTTTAGGGTACCAGGCGGCTTGGCGTTCTTCTTTGATGTTTTTGGTATTCATCAATCTCGGTACGGTGTGCTGTGCCGTGTGCGTCTCACAGGGTGAGGAGTCTGTCTGCGTGGCTGTCTGAGGATGCCAGTAACACTACGGTAAGCCACACACTTCTCCTTCTCTCCCTTCTCTTCTGTTCTCTCCTTTGCTGCAGTCCCTCCGTCACAGTGGGGTAGCTAGCCCCTGCCATGCATGTCCTTTGCTTCTCTTCTCCCCTCTCTCTCTCTCTCTCTCTCTGTCTGCCACTCCACTCTTTCTTCCGCTGTCTCTCCTCTCGGCTGTGCACTCTCACCATCGTTTCCTTCCCTGCCTCTCCTCCCTCCATCTCTTTCTCGCCCCTTCGCTTTGCCTCATTGGTGCTGCCCTCATTCCTTTTTTTTCCATTAATCTCCAGGCCCATTGGTCGTCTGCCTTCAACCATTTATCTCCTCTCCTCCTTCCCTCTCCCTTGCATCGGTCTCTTCCCTCTCCTCTCTCTCTCTCCCTTGTTCCCTCGTCTCCAGCCGACTCTCAAGTCATAAAAATTATTTGCATACAGGAGGAGAGGAGAAGTTTGTAGGGAGCACTGTGAGTGTACGAGGGGAAAAGAACAAGTGAGAGAAAAAGAGAAGTAGAGAGAGAGAAAGAAAGAGAGCAAAAAAGAAAGGAGGACAGAGTTACTGGAGCATAAAAAAGTTTGAGAGAAGACTGCATTTTGAGACTGGTGGGTTACTCTTCTTTCCTTCTTCTTGTGAGCACTTCGGCTTCTGTCAATATTAAGTGAGTTTGATAGGAGTAAATTGTCAAAAGAGAGTTATAGCTATAAAATTGAGAGGAGGATATTTGTTAGGTAAGATAGTGAACTATGCAGTATTTAGAAAATCCCCTTCTTTGAAATGCTTCAGTTTCAGGTATTACAGATATTTTATAAATATTTTGAATATTTATAGAAATATGTGTACTCTCTGTATAATGTGCTTTAGTTTGGAAGCCATGATGCCAAGCTTTGTTTAGCTAAGTTGTTTGATTGAATGGCAAGTACAGTGTTGCACTGCTTTTGGATATTTTTAAATTTTGGCTGGATTTTGATATAGTTATATAGATATTAACTTTTTATTTCGTTGCAGATATTGTTTTGCCTTTTGTCTGCTCTATATTGTTATAATTCTATAGCATACAGCTAACCTTGAAAGGATATATTACATTTCAGAGGCAAAGTGTTGCATTGTTTTGAATCTACACAAATGGCTAACTAATAATTAAACATGGGAGACATACGCTCTGCTTGTAATGAATGGGTTGTCCCTCAACATTATGAAGTTTATGGGAATAAGTTGTTTTGGTGGTACAAAGCTTTCCGTACTTTAACTCCAGTCTTTTTCTATTATGCGATTTTTATTTTGGCAAAATCAGTGTGTTGTCTTGTTGTTAGAAATCTTCATAAAATTACATATGATGTATTACATTATTATATTTAAATGCACAATACTATTAATTAGCATATACACACACACTGGCAAGAAGTTCCTGTTCTCGTGACTTAGCCACAACTGTCCGGGCTCACGAAGTCACACACACACATTCACAGACACACACAAGCACACGCACACACACACACACACACACACACACACACACACACACACACACACACACACACACACACACACACACACACACACACACACACACACACACACACACACACACACACACACACACACACACACACACACACACACACACACACACACACCAGACTGTTCACACATACGTCCCTGTCCTTTTGGGCTCAATTCCTCCTACACACCTTCTCTGGCTCGCATGTGGGAAAACAACATGCTGATGTATAGTCTGGGCTGGTGATCTCCACCATGGCACAGAGAAGGCTGAAACACTGCAATCTGTTTATCAGGGTGAAGAAAACAGACCTTGACAACAAAGCTCTGAGAGAAAATGAACTGTCAGTCCTCTTTTTGTTCGACGGATGTTCTAACAATAATTGCCTTTTGTTTTTGAATAATGACGAAAGTGATAATTATGTCTACAAATGTAGAAATGGGAATCTAATGGGTTCCAGAGAAAAGTTGTGTTTTCTTGTCATTGCTGGATTATTTATTCACATTAGATTTTTTACAGAAATATTAGTTTTGATCATTTGCATTTTCTTAAAGCCTTGTGGTTACGTTAGGCGTGTAGAACTCCACAATACTCTTTACATACTGTACACACCATCAGTACTTAGCGACAGTCTTTTATAGAACTGTGAGGAGACCTGCTGCATGTTGAAAGGATGTTCTGCAGAATTTGCAGGTTACTGGATGAGAAAGGAAAGGTATTGCTTATCACGAGACCGTGTTCAGTGTGTTGGTTTGTGTGCAGGGGTGGGTAGGGTTCTTTATAGATGTAATCTCTTACAGTTACTAGTTACAGTGTGTTGGTTTGTGTGCAGGGGTGGGTAGGGTTCTTTATAGATGTAATCTCTTACAGTTACTAGTTACAGTGCGTGTCCAATATTGTAATCAGGAACGCAACTTTTTAACGTATTTGGATTACTTTAAGTAACTGCTTTATTTACTTTCCCTTTAAGAGGCATTAGAAGAAGAAAGAAGGATCCTTTAAACACGTGGTGTCGTCATAGTGATCTCTGACTTGTGGTCTGACTCGCTCAGGTGGAACAAACTTTAAACGTGCACATTTTTTCAACGCTGAATTGAATGTCATTAATAAAACAGAATGGTGACATAATGTATTTTTTCACAAACATCCATTCTGAATTTAAAAGTAATCCAAGAAGTAATCATCTCATTTTTCAAAAGTTAGTGTAATCTGATTACAATGTGTAATCAGTTACTGCCCAACCCTGTACGTTTGAGTGAGTGAGAGAGTGAGAGTGAGAGTGAGAGTGAGAGAGAGAGAGAGAGAGAGAGAGAGAGAGAGAGAAACTGTATGTCTCATTGCGGTGCCTAACGTGCTTTGCTGTGCAGGATGAGGACAGTGAGACAGCCAAATGTGATTAAATTATAGAGGGATAGCACGCTCCCTGGCTCTCAGTGTAACCATTTCCCCGGGAACCCCTTCCCTTTATCCAATTAAATTAAATTCAAGGGGCTTTATTGGCATGGGAAACATATGTTAACGTTGCCAAAGCAAGTGAAGTAGATAATATACAAAAGTTAAATAAACAATACAAATTAACAGTAAACATTACACTCACAGAAGTTCCAAAAGACTAAAGACATTACAAATGTCATATGTGTACAGTTGAAGTCGGAAGATAACATATACACTTAGGCTAATCAAACAAAATGAAGCATTAGTTCCACTTCTTCAGTTGGCTATAGAACGTAGTCATTGCTGAATGTACAGTTGAAGTTGGAAGTTTACATATACTTAGGTTGGAGTCCTTAAAGCTCGTTTTTCAAACACTTCACAGATTTCTGGTTAGGGCATCAACTTTGTGCATGACACAAGTCATCTTTCCAACAATTGTTGACAGACATATTATTTCACTTATAATTCACTGTATAACAATTCCAGTGGGTCAGAAGTTTACATACACTAAGTTGACTGTGCGTTTAAACAGCTTGGAAAATTCCAGAAAATTATGTCATGGCTTTAGAAGCTTCTGATAGGCTAATTGTCATCATTTGAGTCAATTGGAGGTGTACCTGTGGATGTATTTCAAGGCCTACCTTCAAACTCAGTGCCTCTTTGCTTGACATCATGGGAAAATCTAATTCCAAATGCCAGAAGGTTCATCTGTACAAACAAGAGTACGCAAGTATAAACACATAGGACCACGCAGCCGTCATACCACTAAGGAAGGAGACGCATTCTGTCTCCTAGAAATGAATGTACTGTGGTGCGAAAAGTGCAAATCAATCCCTGAACAACAGCAAAGGACCTTGTGAAGATGCTGGTGGAAACAGGTACAAAAAGCATCTATATCCACAGTAAAACGAGTCCTATATCGACATAACCTGAAAGGCCACTCAGCAAGGAAGAAGCCACTGCTCCAAAACTGCCAGAAAAAAACAGACTACGGTTTGCAACTGCAACTGTCCTCTGGTCTGCTGAAACAAAAATAGATCTGTTTGGCCATAATGACCATCGTTATGTTCAGAGAGAAAAGGGGGATGCTTGCAAGCTGAAGAACACCATCCCAACTGTGAAGCATGGGGGTGGCAGCATCATGTTGTGGGGGTGCTTTGCTGCGAGAGGGACTGGTGCACTGCAGGAGGGACTGGTGCACAGCGTGTGCAAGCAAAGACGCATACAAACCTGAGGCAGGTACCTGGCCATCAAAAAGCCCTGACCTCAATCCTATAGAAACATTTGGGGCAGAACTGAAAAACTTCTGCGAGCAAGGAGGACTACAAACCTGACTCAGGTACACTAGCTCTGTCAGGAGGAATGGGCCAAAATTCACCCAACTTATTGTGGGAAGCTTGTGGAAGGCTACCTGAAACATTTGACCCAAGTTAAACAATTTAAAGGCAATTCTACCAAATACAAATTGAGTGTATATAAACTTCTGACCCACTTGGGAATGTGATGAAAGAAATAAAAGCTGAAATAAATCATTCTCTCCACTATTATTCTGACATTTCACATTCTTAAAATAAATGGTGATCCTACCTGACCTAAGAAAGGGAATTTTTACTAGGATTAAATGTCAGGAATTGTGAAAAACTGAGTTTAAATGTATTTGGCTAAGGTGCATGTAAACATCAGACTTCAACTGTATATATACCGTGTTGATAACGATGTACAAATGGTTAAAGTACAAAAGGGAAAATAAATAAGCATTAATATTGGTTATATTTACAATGGTGTTTGTTCTTCACTGGTTGCCCTTTTCTTGTGATAACAGGTCTATTAACAGGTATTTCACCCAGTAGATTTGTGGGTTTATCAAAATCGGGTTTGTTTTCGAATTCTTTTGTGGGTCTGTGTAATCTGGGGGAAATATGTATCTCCAATATCCATCCCTTTATGAAGCCGTCCTCTTATTCATTCACCCTCAGCATCTCAAGGTTCCCACAGAATCAGAACAGTCTCAGGAGGTCAGACAGAAAGTCAGTGGGATTTGAAAGTATAGCGGGTCACTTTCGGGCACATTACTATGTCGGCCGTGTGGCCGATATGTAAGCTTGTTAAATATCGGTGATACTATCAAGAGCAGTGTGCGGTTTCCTTTTTCCTTCGGCCACATCACTGTGAAATTACAGGACATGGAAGTGTTGAGGTTCGTATCAAGATACATTTGTTTGGATTCAAAAAGTAATTAAGAAAGTTTGTTTTTAATCAATTTTGAATAATCCATTTATTTATTTGAATACCATTGATGTCTATTTCTTCTTGATAATAACATTGCTTTTGTTGATTGAGTGCTGTTGGTGTCTGGATAAAATAATAGGTTTTGTTGATTAAAGGTCCGCTATTGTGGGCAGAGCGTATTAGTGCTATAAAAATGATACTTTCTTTACTGACTTCTTACAAAACAACATCTGCACAGAATAGCCTCTGTACCGTTGTTAGCAGTTTCTATATTTCTATTCCTGGTTGCTGGGAAAGTAATTATGTATCTCTACAATAATGACTGCATCACTCCAGTGGGTTGAAACTGAAACACATGTCCAAGACATGCATCTTTAAGTCTTTACACCATATTGTGTGTGTGGGGTAGTGTGTATGTGCGTGCATGCATCCTTGACTGTGTATGTGTCTAAGGATCTCCAGGCTTGCGTGTGAGTAGCATGTCCCCACCTCTAAGCAGACTAATGAATGAGCATTAGGCCTCATGGGAATTCTATAAATGCTAAACCTACTGGGTCATATAGCTACACGTCAGTTAGCCTGTCTGTGCTGGGTTACAGATGATAGCATGACTAAGGTAATATTAGCTTGTCTGAGGTCAGTAGAAGGAGGTCACACAGCCAAACTAATATCATTTTTGTGCTGGGTAGTTGGGTCACATAGCAACACGCTAGCTAGGACTGCCTGGCTGGGACAGTGGATGCACACTGACTATTTTAATGGAACTGTTTTTAAATGTATTTTTATTTAACTGGGTCATGGGTCATATAGCTACACGCCAGTTAGCCTGTCTGTGCAAGGGTTAACAGGCATTACTCACCTAGTGGGCACAGACGTTCATTCAACATCTATTCCACGTTGGTCCAACATAATGTGGTTGAAATGACGTAGAAACAACGATAATTCAACCAATGTGTGCCGAGTGGGCAGGGATTGTGATGCATAACTCCCTGTCATCACCCAAACAGCATCCAGGATCCAAACCGTTTTATAATCTGTTACATTCACTGATAAAATTGATTCTTAATTCGATCGTTGAGATATTTTATATTAAAATATAACGTTACTCTGCAAATGGTGGTCCTCAAGAGCTTTAGAAGGTGATTTGGTGGTCCCCTGAATAGAAAAGGGTGGGAACCACAGCTATAGGGCGTTTTAAGTCTGCTAGCATGACTGTGTGCAAATGTTAGATTGTCTAATGTGGTGGAGGAGGTTAGTATGACTGTGTGCAAACTGTCACCCTAACAAAATGAGATTGGCATTAGCCTGAGTATCAGTCTCTTTAGCAAACATTCCACTCATTGCCACTCCTTGTCATTGCCAAAGAGACTGGCCTTTCAACAATCTTCAAATTTGAACATTCTGTCATTAATGACCTCGGGGAGATCGGAGGATTTGATCACAGCTATCATCCAATCATAATGTTAATGCAAATTTGACTGATAGGAAAACGTTCTAACTTAATACATACATTTGATTGGAAACATTCTAACATTGGGCATTCTGATGTAATACATTTCATTGTAAACATAAATATTGAGAGCAGGGAGAAAAGAGGATTCCCGTTTATTGCAATACTGTGTCTTCAGAAAGTAGTCACACCCCTTCACTCTTTCCACATTTTGTTGTGTTACAGCCTGAATTAACATTTTATTACATTTAGATTTGGTGTCACACACAATACCCCAAAATGTCACAGTGACATTTTGTAGCTAGAACATTTTTGAAATTAATAACAAATGTAAAGCTGAAATGTCTTGAGTCAATAAGTATTCAACCTCTTTGTTATGGCAAGCCTAAATAAGTTCAGGAGTAAAAATGTGCTTAAGAAATCCCATAATAAGTTGCATGGACTCATTCCATGTTCAATAGTAGTGGTTAACATGATTTTTGAATGACTACCCCATATCTGTACCCCACACATACAGTTATCTGTAAGGTCCCTCAAATCGAGTAGTGAATTTCAAGCACAGATTCAACCACAAAGACCAGGGATGTTTTTGAATGCCTTGCAAAGAAGGGCACCGATTGGTAGATTTTTTTTTTTTTAAGCAGACGCTGAATATCCCTTTGAGCAAAGTGAAGTTATTCATTTGGCTTTGGATGGTGTATCAATACACCCAGTCACTACAAAGATACAGGCGTCCTTCCTAACTCAGTTGCCGGAGAGACAGGAAACCGCTCAGGGATTTCACCATGAGGCCAATGGTGATTTTAAAACTTTTACAGAGTTTAATGGCAGTGATATGAGAAAACTGAGGATGGATCAAAAACATTGTAGTTACTCCACAATACTGACCTAAATGACAGTGTGAAAAGAAGCCTGTACAGAATAAAAATATTCCAAAACATGTATCGTTTGCAACAGTAATACTGCAACAAAAATAGCTAAGAAATAAAGTGTTATGTTTGGGGAAAATGCAACACAACACATCACTTAGTACCACTCATGTTTTCAAGCATGGTGGTGGCTGCATCATGTTATGGGTATGCTTGTCATCGGCAAGGACAAGGGAGTGTTTTATGATACAAATAAACAGAATACAGCTATAAGCACAGGCAAAATCCTAGAGGAAAACCTGGTTCTGTCTGCTTACCACAGACACTGGAAGACCAAATAGCCTTTCAGCAGGACAATAACCAAAAACACAAGGCCAAATCTACACTGGAGTTGCTTACCAAGACAACATTGAATGTTCCTGAGTTGCCTAGTTACAGTTTTAACATAAATCTATGGCAAGACTTGAAAATGGCTATCTAGAAATGATCAACAGTCATCTTGCCAGAGCTTAAATAATTTTTAAAATAATAATCAGCAAATATTGTACAATCCATGTATGCAAAGCTCTTAGAGACTCACCCAGAAAGACTCACAGCTGTAATCGTTGCCAAATGTGCTTCTACAAAGTATTGAATACTTATGTCAATTAAATATTTCTGTATTTAATTTCCAATAAATTAGCAAATATTTCAAAAATATTGTCATTATGGGGTATTGTGTGTAGATGGGTGATATTTTTTATTTTTTCAATCCATTTTGAATTCAGGCTGTAACCCAACAAAATCCTTTCTGAAGGCACTGCATATATATTTTTATTTGCTCAAAATAAGTGACCAAACTACTATACATTGCTACTTCTGGGACAAGCATTGGGCTAGGAGAATGGTTTAAGAGCTTTAAAGGAATACAGAGGATGGAAGAGAGAGACGTTAGTGGGGGATGCCAGCAGAGATGCATGAATTGTGTAAGAAGGGAACAGGGATGGTGTGTAAATTAGAAGTGAATTCATAGGCTGGGCTATTATGCCTCATCCACCATCCGCATGCTAGCCTATATATTAGGCCTAGTTTACTACTGTGAATTTAGGCGACCACTACCTGTGCTATGCACGCTCTGGCGCACGTTTTGTGCCAATTCATTGAAATTGAGCTGTGCGACATTTTAATTAAATGTGCAATAAAAATGATAGTGCCTAGGCCTATTTAATGAAACCCTCACATAGCAGGGAATCCCCGTTCCCCACTGAGCTATTTGTTTGGAAATGGCAAGTTCACTTTCTCATCCATAAGCGTATATCAAGTGCAAGTGCGTAGTCCAGCAGCTCACCTCCGCATGATGAGGGGCCTTTTCATTAGGAGGGACGTCACACATTTCCTCAGTTTAAATGTTAGACCTATGGGGACGCCTACACGTTTGTCAGCCAAGCATAAGTGATCGTTGTAGCCTTTTAGCGTCTAGACACGATGTTGAAATATTTCCACGCCCACAATAGAAACCGCCAGGATTCCGTCACATAGGCCTACTCAATTCAATTAAAAAAACAATCAAGAATTACAGGGGACAGTTTGGACAAGTGGATCCGGTGCAAATCGGACATCCTCTGGAATAGGCCACGTGCTGATATTTCTCTGGAAGGCGGCACATGCTAATTACACAATGTCTATAGTTGTACTAGAGCAGTCTGACACGAACAAGGCAGAGTTGGCTGGTCACATGACAGTGTGTCTGTCTGATTGTGAGATGATGAATAAGGCCCTGGATGAGGGTGTTCCTCCCTGTAGAATGTGTTCACCCCAGGCCACCCAAGGGCCTATCTACACCGCCCAGGAGAGGATCACACAATCCCCCTGTGGAGACAGATAAACAAGCTTACAGCTAGCTAGCCCCCTCAGAGCACCGCCCATGACACAGTATCTGACGCACGCTGTATTTATAAACTACATATACTGTACATCAGAATGATGAGGGATGGAGGTTTATGCTTTATGATGATTCATAACCAGGATAAAATCAATTAGGCCGTGGCCTGGATTAATTTTAAACATTTGAATTATGACTATGTCCACTCGTAAACCACTGGCTGGATGTTGAAGAGACATTGATGTGCTCTTGCGATCACTGAATGTTGTGGTTCGGCTGGTTTTGTGATAGGATAAATCCAAGGTAAATTCTGTCAATACTGGTCCTTCAGTGATGTGAGAGAGTGGGCTCTAGTGTGCCTCACTGGTTCATGCCAGGTTTCTGTAAGGCTTAAGAGTCAATGTGCTGAAGAGTGAGTCCACCAAACTTCCCCACATATGGATAGTTGGTTGGAAATTCTTATTAGAGGGCCAGATTAAGCTCGCAGATTACTAATACCTATCCAATCATTGGAGATTGTACCAGAAGTGCCTAGAGGAATAGGACTATGGGTGTTGATTTGGAATTGGTCATCTGTCTAAGAACACATTACCTCGCTATCCTCTCCTCTCCAGCCCTTTCCTCTCTGGGACAGAAGCGACCCTATAGCAGCCCCACGTCTCCTGGCTTTCTGGGGGGAAACATGATGTATTTCCTGGAGGGCAGGCCAATTAAAAACCAATCAGGCCTGTTGGAGCGTGTGCAGGGTAATGGGAAAGCCAGGAGAGCGGAGGAGCTCAGTGATTAATGGACACTTTCACCTTGTGGCACAACAAGTCCCCACGGGCACTCATCACCTGGGACACCACTCACCTAATCAGGGCTGGGCTGGCACCCAGCACCCACGCCCATCCAACGTTGTCACTACCAGACACATCTGCACGAGCTACACTGGCTGTGGCTGGCTGATAATGCAGTGGATAGGAGCTGGATTGGTCACATTCCTCCTGGGTTATGTTTTCAGAGCGTTAGCCAGCACAAATTCAAGCCAACGAAGGTATTAACAGTGCGAGGGCTGTTCCATTTCAGGTGCTGCACTGACCTATTTCACACAAGCAGACAGACAGGCAGGCAGACAGACAGGCAGACAAGCGTAAATAAGAATTTTCATAACCTGGTTTGGCCTTCTACCGTTAAGTAAACAAACACAGCTCAGAGAATTTAACAAAGTGCATAGGGGCCTGCAGTTAAGCCTGTTAACTTCATAATATCATTATGATCAATCTGATATTTGAGTGTTTATACGCGTTTAAGTTGATCATAATCAGTAT
The DNA here is from genome assembly GCF_023373465.1 of Oncorhynchus keta. Classification (NCBI taxonomy): domain Eukaryota; kingdom Metazoa; phylum Chordata; class Actinopteri; order Salmoniformes; family Salmonidae; genus Oncorhynchus; species Oncorhynchus keta. Next base: position 36,990,306 of record NC_068455.1, read on the forward strand.
TTAGTTTGCTTCGCTAACAGAGGACCGACCAAAGGGTGGGACAGCATTTTTAATATTTGTCCCTGTAAGCCTCACCTGTAGTGTTTTCTCTATTCCCCTGTCCTTCCACCTACACATACCTTCTGAGAGCGAGGCAACCGTGTGACTTTGTGAGAGAGAGAGGCATCTCTAAAATATCTCAGACATGCTAATCCCAGCGTGCCTGCTGGCTTTTTCTAACCTCTTCCTATTAGGTGTCTGTTACACTTGAGGTGTGTGCTTCTGTCACTTGAAATAAAGAGGAAAGAGATTTTTTTTTTTTAAAGGTGGAAAATGAAGGGAGAAGGTAATCCCCCCCCTACCTCGTGCTTGGCTGGGGGAAAGCGGTGCGACATTGGAAAACGATTAGAAGACGCCAATCCATTATTCATTAGTTAGATTGGGGAGGGCGCCCGCTGCTTATGTGTGTCTGGTCTTCAAATCGGATTTGTCGGTTTTGATCACTGTAAAATCTCCCAGTTGCGCGGTGGCAATATTGGGTGAATATTACACTGTCTAATGGGTAATTGATAATGGCAAGTGACACCAGATGGGATGAATGGACAGATTGTGGGAGGAGGAGGCATGGAGGGGGAAGAAAAGGAATGACTGTTGAATATGGCTGTGCATGTAGTGGATACATGCATGGTTTCTTTTCTTATTTGATTGAACCTTTACCTCCATCAAACAATCCATGAATCTCTTCCAAGGGAGACCTGGCCAATGAGGCAGCTTCAGTATAACACTTAGGAGGACTATGTTACATGCAGAACATACAAACAAAACAGCCTTTGAACAATTATGGCAAAAGTGAAAAGTCATGCAGACTTTACTGGGTCATTATTGTAAAAGATCATTTGTTCCCAATGATTTTCCTTCTTAAATAGATGCCAAACAAATGCATTTAATTTTGTGTATGTGAAAATTCAAAACTAGAGTTGCTTCTGCTTCTGGTGTGTGTGTGTGTGTGTGTGTGTGTGTGTGTGTGTGTGTGTGTGTGTGTGTGTGTGTGTGTGTGTGTGTGTGTGTGTGTGTGTGTGTGTGTGTCTGGACTGTTGGACGTGACGGTGTTTGAGTCATTGTGTGTCTGAGGGTGGCCTGTCCCCAGCCTTCGGCTCCGGTTCAGAGGATAGCAGCAAATGAGAGGTGTCACAGGATGACAGGACAGGAGCACCCACTAGCCTCCTTAGGAATGACAGGCTCATCCTAACACAGCTTCATAACACACACACACACACACACACACACACACACACACACACACACACACACACACACACACACACACACAGCTCAGATCAATAGTACAGTAGCAGGTTCTAGACAGGGAGCCATTGTTTGGCCAACATACGTTTTAATGATTTGGGTTCAATTTGACCACTTACTACCTGCCTCGACTAGACAAATCAAACCCTGAACTGAGGAATGCTGCTATGTTTGTTTCAGGCAACAATTGGCAGTGCACTTATTTTTGATGATGTGTCAAAACTCCCTTTGAAGTGGTGAGATTGGGCTGGTAAGAATAAGCGATCGATTTGTTTTCAAGCCACTTTTTGGAGCCCTTCATGGGGGAAGACAGCTGCAGTTTAAAGAAACAAATGTATCGGTAGACCCAGCGCAGACAGGTTCCAATGAACAACACACAATCATGCAACCTCTTCAAAAAAAGACAAAGGTGATTTCTTAGTTAGAAGCTTTTACTTCTCTACATTCTTACGGTCTGATTAAACTACATCTGTCTGAATGAGATGAGTGAGTGAATGAGACCAAATGTATCCAAACAAACAAACCCATTGTTATGGTACTACACTTCAATAATCCTGTTTCGACTGTTTACTGTTATAATGACTACATTATTGCAGAGATGTGAATGGTTAGCCACTTGTGATGTTGAACTGATAAGCCTTTGTTTCAACCCTACAACAAGGCCACACATGATGAAAAAACAGCTATAGAACAATCAGAGCAGGTGTGCTGTTGTCAGGATTGCCACTGGTTACATTAACACGTCCCTAAGAGGGTAGAGTGTGGTTGACCCTTTAGCGACGTTAGCTTACACATGCTAGTGTGAAGAGTGTGACTGGTGTGGAGACAAAGAACAACATTTACCTGTCATCCAGTGGAGGCTGCTGAGGGGAGGAGAGGGCTCATAATAATGTCTGGAGAGGTGTTTAATGGCTGGGATGGTGTGAATGGAATGGTATCCAAACTTATTTTATACAGTACCATTCAATTCCCTCCATTTCAGCAAGTACAATGAGCCGTCCTCCCCTCAGCAGCCTCCACTGCTGTCATCAGACTACAGTATATTCCAATACACTGTTGGAGCTGGAGGAATGGATCCCAGCAGCGTTGCAGTTCTTGACACACTCAAACCAGTGTGCCTGGCACCTACTACCATACCCAGTTCAAAGGCACTTGTCTTACCCACTCACCCTCTCAATGGCACACATGCACAATCCATGTCGCAATTGTCTCAAGGCTTAAAAATCATTTAACCTGTCTCCTGCCTTTCATCTACACTGACATCAATAAGGGATCATAGCTTCACCTGGATTTACCTGGTCAGTCTAAGTCATGGAAAGAGCAGATGTTCCTAATGTTTTGTGCACTCAATGTATACAAAACAGTTTTTACAATTGACTATTTGGCAAAGTGAGGAGGTTGGATGTAGTCTATAAACTCAGCCTATAGTACACTTACTTCCTCATAGATTATACGTGCTGCCTTGTATTGGATAACCCGACATCCAAGTTTTTTCAGTTCCCAATTCTACAGACATGCACACACACAAACAAACACACTCACAGACAGAGATAGACAGATCGAGACAGATATAGAGAGAGCCAGAGAGAGGGGGAGGGAGAGAAAGACACACAGAAAGGGAGGGAGAGAAAGAGTGTGTTGGTTGGGATTGGAAGAGTGCTAGAGGACAGATACAGCTCCTCAAAGTAGGGCAGTTCCACCTGGTACCTGGGGGCCTCACCCACATCCCCAGAAACCGCTGACACGACACCACCGGGGCCCCTCTCAAGCCCTCTGTCTCTTTCTCATACCTCCCTCCCCTACTTCTCCACCCCTCTGTCTCCTTCTCTCTACCTCCCTCCACTCTCTATATCTTTCTGTATTCACATCTCTATCCTTTTACAACTCTCTCTTTTGCAACCCCTCTCTTTCTCTCTTCCTATACCATATGTGCTCTCTCTCTTCATTTCCTCTCCTTCCATGTGCTCCCCATCCTCCCATTCCCAAACGAAACCTGCCGATACTTTCCCTAATGCTTCCACTTAAACATGCAGCAAATTGTTAGGAAGGATCTCATTTCACATAAGTCTCACCTCTTTGCTCATAATGCCAAACAAATGATTCCTTTCATAGATTCAGTGTATATAAATCCACCCACAGTAGGCCTACACTGCTACAGTCTTCTCGTCTTTTTTTTTTTTTTTTACCACGGTCTCTGTTTCATCCCAAAAGAAGGTGCTGCCCCACTCTTGTAGTGACCTCATTTTACCGCTTGGCCCAGAGTTTTCTGATGTGAGCCGTTTTAAAATAGCTCTGTACAGCAAAGCGTGGCAAGCTCATTTCCATCTTGCATAACAGACTCTACATTCCTTTGCTCTGCCTCGCTGCCATTAAGATGCTACGCTGAATATCATCCTTTAGACACAAAACAAGAAATACACACCACAAAAACACCAACATCTATATACAAACCTATATCACATTTTCAGTTTAGCAGACACGACACTTCGTGTCTGTTTTGAGTATCAGTAGGTCTCTATAGCCTATACTGCCACTTATTTTATGCCGTTTCCTCAGGGATAATGAGCGTCCATATTTCAGAAAATCATTATTTCACACATTGCTGTGCCTCTATCTCAAGGTCTGCTGGGCACCCTTCGTCTGTGTTGGAGAAACATGTAACAGATGGAATGGAGGATTATTTGATCTGTAAAAGCGCTGTGTGGGCTTTGTAGCGGCCAGTGTGCGTGTGCGTGTGTGTGTGTGTTTGCGCGCGTGTGTGTGTGTGTCTGTATGCATGTGTGTGTTTGTTTGTGAACAAATTGTAAAAAGTAATTGGGATATTCATTACAATTATGGACCTCTTGTTGTTCTTAACACTGGAGTTCTTTGGGGTTAGGATTGCTCCAGGGCTGATTTGGAGTGTGAGGGGCGCAGTCCATTCTACTGCTGCCCTATGGTCTCCTCTGCCCCCCCCCACACACACACACGCTGAAATTAAAGATCCCAGAAATGTTCCATATGCGCAAAAAGCTAATTTCTATCAAATGTTTTGCACAAATTTGTTTACATCCCAGTTAGTGAGCATTTCTCCTTTGTCAAGATAATCCATCGACCTGACAGGTGTGGCATATCAAGAAGCTGATTAAACAGCATGGTCATTGCACAGGTGCACAATAAAAGGCCGCTCTAAAATGTGCCACACATTTCTAAAGTTTAGAGGGAGTGTAAAATGGTCATGATGACTGCAGGAATGTCCACTAGAGCTGTTGCCAGATAATTCAATGCACCCCTGCCCAGTCATGTAAGATCCATAAATCAGGTTCTACTGAATTTATTTCATTTGTCTGGCTTCCTCATATGAACTGTAACCCAGCAAAATCTTTGAAATTGTTGCATGATGCGTTTATATTTTTGTTTAGTATATATGTCTTCGTGGACATTACTATGTGGATAGTGGATGATAACAGAAAAGTATACATTTCCTCAAGCACTGATCCAACATAATTCAGTTCTTAGATGGTATTGATGGAAGCAGCAGCATTTTACCGAAAATCTTCCATTTAATTCACTGCATTGCTGTAACATCCCATATAGTATTCACGGCATAGTCTCTCCCTGCATACAGTACAGTATATTAGCCCTGACATGACTGAGGCTCAGTATGGCATGACGGCCCCTCTGTCCCCTCCCTGTAGTGCGAGGCAGGGCTGCCTGTCAGGCAAGGGTCACACACACGCAGACACTCACACGCACACCAGTGGAGGCTGCTGAGGGGAGAATGGCTCATAATAATGTCTGAAACGGAGCCTCTGTCTCTTTCTCATACCTCCCTCCCCTACTTCTCAAACCAAGCATGTTGATGTATTTGATGCCATTCCACCTATACCACTCCAGCCATTACCACGAGCCCGTCCTCCACGAGCCACCAACCTCCTGTGATGCGCAGACCAGGACACACAGAGCATAGACACACAGAGACACACAGAGACACACACACAGAGCATAGACACACAGAGACACACAGAGACACACACACAGAGACACACAGAGACACACAGAGACGCACAGAGACGCACAGAGACACACACACAGAGCATAGACACACAGACACAGAGACACACACAGAGAGCATAGACACGCATAGACACACCGAGACACACACACAGAGCATAGACACACAGAGCATAGACACACAGAGACACACACACAGAGCATAGATACACAGAGACACAAAGAGACACACACACAGAGCATAGACACACAGAGACACACAGAGACACACACACATCCACACACAGAAAAGTCAGGTCACCCGTGATACAAGTCAGTATTCGACGTCCATCCATGTCTGAGGACATTGGGATAGTGAAAGTTGTTACCTTCAAGTAGGTTCGGGTTTTGCTACAGAATTGTAAACAGGGATGGCAGATGAACATACACATCTCTGTCTGATTCCAAAGGTTTCAAGTTCAAATACAGTGATAGGAAGTTGTTTTTGATCTTAACCTTAACCCTTACCGTAACCTAAAGATTTTGGAGTTAAAGCCTAAACTTAACCTTAAACACTTCAAAATTTGACATTTGCAACAACTTCTACATTTGATGTTTAAGAAACATGGATAAACGTCTAACTCTGACATGAGACTATGAGAGCTAGTTGCACATAGACACGCAGACACAAAGACACACAGACACAGGGGTGAAGGTCTGGTTGGTGTTGGCTGTGCGTGACTGGCGGACACACCTGTCAGCAGTGGTCTATAGGCATGGGCCTGATGCTATCTGACGGCTGGCTAGGCTGTGATGTTATGTGACGGCTCTGGGTGCGTGCTCGTGTGTGTGTGTCCGTCTGGGTGAGTCAATTTTATGCCTCTGCTCCTCAGCTCCCCGGAGGACCCTGTCACAGGCTGGTGGTCTGTGTGTGTGTGTGTGTGTGTGTGTGTGTGTGTGTGTGTGTGTGTGTGTGTGTGTGTGTGTGTGTGTGTGTGTGTGTGTGTGTGTGTGTGTGTGTGTGTGTGTGTGTGTGTGTGTGTGTGTTTGCATACAGTGCCTTCAAAAACTATTCCAACCCTTTGACTTATTCCACATTTTGTTGTGTTATAGCCTGAATTCAAAATGGATTAAATATATATTTTTCTCTCACCCATCTACACACATTACCCCATAATGACAAAGTGAAAACATGGTTTTGAAATGTTACATACACTTAGGTTGGAGTCATTAAAACTTATTTTCCAACCACTCAACCACACTTGTTAACAAACTATAGTTTTGGCAAGTCATCTACACAAGTAATTTTCCAATTGTTTACAGACAGATTATTTCATTTATAATTCACTGTATCACAATTCCAGTGGGTCAGAAGTTTACATACACTAAGTTGATTGTGCCTTTAAACAGCTTGGAAAATTTAAAAATATATATTTAATGTCTTAAGAAGCTTCTGATTGGCTAATTGACATCATTTGAGTCAATAGCCCTATATCGACATAGCCTGAAAGGCCGCTCAGCAAGGAAAAGCCACTTCTCCAACACTGCCATAAAAAGAGGGAGGCTGGCAAGCCGAAGAACACCATCCCAACCGTGAAGCACGGGGGTGGTGGCATCATGTTGTGGGGGTGCTTTGCTGCATGAGGGACTGGTGCACTTCACAAAATAGATGGCATCATGAGGTAGGAAAATTATGTGGATATATTGAAGCAACATCTCAATACATCAGTCAGGAAGTTAAAGCTTGGTCGCAAACGGGTCTTCCAAATGGACAATGACACCAAACATGCTTCCAAAGTTGTGGCAAAATGGCTTGAGGACAACAAAGCCAAGCTATTGGAGTGGCCATCACAAAGCCCTGACATCAATCCTATAGAACATTTGTGGGCAGAACTGAAAAACCTGGCTCAGTTACACCAGCTCTGTCTGGAGGAATGGGCTAAAATTCATCCAACTTATTGTGGGAAGCTTGTAGAAGGCAATCTGAAATGTTAGACCCAAGTTAAACAATTTAAAGGCAATGCTACCAAATACAAATTGAGTGTATGTAAACTTCTGACCCATTGGGAATGTGATTAAATAAATAAAAGCTGAAATAAATCACTCTCTACTATTATTCTGACATTTCACATTCTTAAAATAAAGTGCTGATCCTACCTGACCTAATACAGCGAATTGTTACTAGGAGTAAATGTCAGGAATTGTGAAAAACTGAGTTTAAATGTATTTGGCTACGGTGTATGTAAACTTCTGACTTCAACTGTATACAGAAATATCTAATTTACATAAGTATTCACACCCCTGAGTCAACAGAAGCAACCTTGGCTGCGATTACAGCTTTGAGTCGTCTTGTCTGTATCAGCCTCTTACATCTGTATTTGGGGATGTTCTCCCATTCTTCATTGCAGATTTACTCAACTTCTGTCAAGTTAGATGGGGAGCAGCGGTGAACAGCAATCTTCAAGTCTTTCCACAGATTTTCAATTGGATTCAAGTCTAGGCTTTGGCTGGGCCACACAAGGACTTTCACATTCTTGTTCTGAATCCATTCCAGCAATGCTTTGGCTGTATGCATTCGTTTTGAATGTAGACTTCAATACTGATACCAAGCTTAGTATCACAGTGCTTGATACCATCACAATACTCAATACCAAAATGATACCACAAAAAAAGGCATTTTAACAGAAGTCACAGAATGGCACTTGATCTAGAGAGAGCTACTGCTCCGTTCAATCATAGGTCAGTATCATTATTACATATTATTATTTTTTTAATGGTAAATCTCTATTGATAAACTGGGTAAATGAAGATGTAGCTTAGGTCTGTTCACAATACAGGTGAATGCATATTATCTAAAATAAGTGTGTGCATGCATTGAGTTATTGAGCTTGTTTCAGCTGATTTCATGGGGCTACAGATGACAAACAATCCCTTCCATTTAGGACATATTTTATTGGCAACTACTAAGAGAACATATTATTTCATTGTACTGATGAACTACATTTGCATAGAAAAACCAATCTCTTATTTTCAAAAGTGTGCCCTCTCTCTTTAAGAAATTAATTAATAATCATTTGCGAGGCAGAACGTGGCTGTGGAATCTGACTTTGTGGCTATGGAATCTAGTGGAAACCCGATGGGAGGCAAAGGAAGACGAAGAAGTGACTGAGGTTTTGGTGGCGAGGGAGAAATCAGCATATTTTGCTGAGGAAAATTGGCCTGTACCCGAAGGCCCTCACAGTGTTCTACAGGAGCACCAATGATAACATACTATCGGGCTGCATCACAGCTGCACCAACGCCGTGGACTGCAAGGTGCTACAGAGGGTGGTACGCTCAGCCGAACGCAACATTGGGAGCACACTGCCTGCCCTCCAGGACACCTACAACACCAGGTTTCACAGGAAGGCCAAGAAGATCATCAGGGACCTCAGTCACGTCCAAGCCATGCCCTGTTCTACCCACTTCCATCACTCAGACACGGGCAGTATAGGAACATTATGGCAAAAACTGAAAGACAGGACAATAGTCACCACTGTTCAGCCACCTGCTCCCCCTGTCCCCATCCTACTCTTCACGCTATAAAGGGTCTACACTGATACAGACTTGATCCGCTCAATCACGTTAGACACATTTTACAGAAATACCGAACGTAACGGAAATCCTAGTACCGAACTGTTTTTGTTGTTGTTTTGTTTTGTTTATAAGTACTGAAGTATTAGTATACCGTTCAACACTAGTATGATTGGGGTCATTGTCCTGTTAGAATGTAAATATTTGCCCAGTCTACGGTCATTTGCACTCTGAAACAGGTTCTCGTCAAGGATTTGTCTCTATTGTGCTCCATTCATTGTTCCCCTATCCTTACCAATCTCCTAGTCCCTGCTGCTGGAAAGCATCCCATAGCATGATGCTGCCACCACCATGCTTCACAGTAGGGATGGTGTTAGACGAGTGATGAGCTGTGCCTGGTTATGCCCAGATACAGCGTTTTGCATTCAGGCCAAAGAGTAGAATGTTTGTCTCATCAGAACACATCATATTTTTCCTTATGATCTGTCCTTCACATGCTTTTTTTGCAAACTCCAGTCATGCTGTCGTGCCTTTCCTTAGGAGTGGCTTCCGTCTGACCACTCACCCATAAAGCCCAGATTGGTGAAGTGTAATAGAGACTGTTGTCCTTCTGGCAGGTTCTCTGATCTCAGCCAAGGAACTCTGTAGTTCTGTCCGAGTGGTTATTGGGTTGTTGGTCACCTCCCTGACCAACGTCCATTTTGCCCGGTTACTCAGTTTGGTCGGTCTGCCAGCTCTAAGCAGAGTCTGGGTAGGTGCATACTTTTTCCCAATGACAAAAACCACTATGCTCTTGGAAACTTTCAAAACTTTCACAATTCTATCTCAGAGATCTACGGCCAGTTCCTTGGACTTCATGGTATAGTTTCTGCTCTGACGTGCACTGTCAACTTTGGGATCTTATATAGACAGGTGTGTTTCTTTCTAAATCATGTCCAAACCATTGAATTGGCCACAGGTGGACTCCAATCAGGTTGTCGTGATGGCTCAAGGATGGGCAAAGGAAATTGGATGCACCTGAGCTCAATTCAGTGTCATAGCAAAGGGATGTGAATAATGATATGAATTCTGTATTTAAGTTTCATTGAACGTGCTAACATTTCTAAAAAACGTGTGTTCGCTTTGTCATTATTGTGTGTAGAGAATTTTCAAATCAATTTTGAATTCAGGCTGTAACACAACAACAACATGTGGAATAAGTCAAAGGGTGTGAATCCTTCCTGAAAGAACAGATGTGCCTATGAGCTGCTTACATACTGGCCTTAATGCTCCACCCACACATTTCACACACACAACCTACCGAGACTGTGGTTGGGTTGGTGGTGTCTTAAAATGCAGCTGCAATGTATGGATACATTATTCTGTATCATAACACGTGAGCTTAGCAAATAGCGTAGCACATTGCACCGGTCTGTCTAAGTGATACGTTTCATAGAGACTGAGATTATAATGCAAATCATAGTACTGTAAGTGTGCATTTTTAATATGTTTTGGCACATATAAGCCGCGTTTATAGCATCATTTCTCATAGAGGAGATGCATAGCTCCGTTGTATTTCACAACAGAGAGAGAGAGAGAGAGAGTATTGTTAAATCACACACATCACAGAGCTGCCAGCTAGGACAGATGTGACCTCAGCAGCCCAGCACATGCACATGATTAGATATGCAGAACGGCTTCCAGCATTACCTTGCATGTATAATTAGCCGATATGCTGCTCGCAGATGATAATTCTGCGAAACAATGTTTTGTAGGGGGCGAGCGACGAATTTCCATTGAAGTGTGAAAGAGTGATTAAAAGGGCTGTGGTTTTATCAAGTCAACAGCGTCCTCTCTGCTCTGCTCTGCTCTGCTCTGCTCTGCCCAGACATGAGGAAACAGAGAGAAACAACAATATGGAGCCATCTACCACATACATAGCCATCCATTTCACTCGCTCACATTCAGATTCAGCCAACAAATGATAGAAAAACAGAACACAGCATCCTGTTTGACTAACATCCATTAGTTTTCACTTAATCACTTGTCAACCTTTGCAAATGCCACCGAACAGTAACCAAAGATGCATAATAATAAACAATAGACAATTCTTTGGTCTTTTTTTGTGCTTTCAACTGTGACATGGCACTGTGGATAAAGTATGCTCATGTATTTGCAGAACGTCATTCAGATCATTAGGTGATATACATTATTAGGCTGTATGCATGCTGTATGGTAGGCATGGCAGACCTATAAAGCTGTGTTTAGGTTTGGGTTGAAGAGGCGTACACCGTAAGCCTCTGTGGTTTCAGTAGAGCAGAGGAGACGATTCTCTCTGGTTTCATTCTGTCCTCTGAGGCCTGCTGTATGGAACACAGAATCCTGACTGCAGAGAGAAAGAGAGAGAGGGCGCGAGAGAGTGTGTGTGTGTGTGTATGTGTTTGTGTGTGCGTGTGTTTTCTGCAGCAGGAGACAGAGCCAGAGCTCAGGCACTGGGGAGCCCTGTCTGTGGAAGGAGGGAGGGTGTGTGTTATCTGATGCGTGTGGGCGTCGAGCACAGAACATCTAATTACTGCTCCAGCAGCTCCAGCAGGCAGGCCTTGGCTCTGTCTCGCTCATCCCCTGTTTGGGTGCTCTCTCCCTGGGTAGACCAGACAAGAGTCGACCCCTTCCCCATGTTTACCCACTGGAGCCTCCTCGACCATCAATTCAATGCCTTGGCTCTAGAGACTCTGCCATAGCCCACTGCACCATAGTACCCTGTAGCCCTGCCCATCTCATGCACTCGACCCAAGGGTTAATGAGCATTTGCAACATAGCTATATGAGATGGGACCATCATTTTCCCTTCTTTATTTCGTGGTGCACCCAGCTCAGTAATTGGTGGTGATTGTGATTGGGGTTTGGCTTAATGTCTTCCAGGACCCAGCTGTGTAGTGGGAGATGATTGACTCTTTCCTGGCTGAGTGTGGCATCAGTCTCTTTCATCTCTGACTGCCCTGCTACTGTTTCAGAGGAGATGAGAGACTGTTTGGAAGACACGGGCAGATAGAGGGGGGTGCAGTATTATGAGTTCTCGCCAAAAGCAGACGTGGCTCGCGAGGCACAGACAACAGAGGGTTCCACTGGCACACGTTGTAGCACAGCAGAGCACAGCTGCCTCTTCATGCGTTTGGGCGACGGAAAGAAAGAATGGGGGAGGAGAAAGAAAGAGGATGGGATATATAGATAGAAAAACAGAAGGAGAGAAAGAGAAACAAAGACTGACATAGATAACATCTTCACTGGCAACAGAGACATGCAGTGGGTTTGTCATTACGAGAGCAGAGCTCCACATCGCTACATACATCCCTGTATTCCAAAGGCTGCTGTGTGTCCCTCTGAATGGGGCCAATCCTTGGGAGGGAGGGATTAACAGAGGAAACAGTGGATGTGGTTTGATCCAGCTCCTGTGTTGACGTGGGAGGAGAATCAGTCAGTAAACACACTATGCGGTGTGATGACAGGAACCCTACGGACTGGAAAAAGGAGACTGAACATCTTGATCATCAACCGTTTTCAAGGGATGTTATTCTAAAAGAAAGGACCACTCATTCTCATGAACTGCCTCCAAGCCATGGCTTAGCCTGAGCCTATAGGCAACATAGAGGTATCATCTTTGTGTTGTTTGTCTGAGGCTTGTTCCACATGCCCGTGGGCAGGTAGGGAAAAAAGTGATATAAATTCCATTAACTGTCTCCCTCCACCTGTGGACACAAAAGCAGGTTGAAGTCTAACTTCTATTCTGATGAAAATAACATGTTATTGTGGGTCATTTCAGAGTCCCACCACGCAACATTTGGTATTTTCTCTGTTTTTCACACTCTCTCTCTCTTTCTCTCTCTTTCTCTCTCTTTCTCTCTCTTTCTCTCTCCCTTTCACTCCCCATCTCTATCTCTCCATCTCCCCCTTCCTCTCTCTCCATCCCTCCCTCTCTCTCACTCTGTCTCTCTCTCTCTCTCAGTAAGGAATACAGCAGGGTCTTTTGTTCTGTGGCAATTAGAGACGTCCTTGACTGCCACGCTAGTCCCGTATTGTTCAGTCGAGAGCAGCCACGCAATCTGACTGAGCCGGAAAAGAGAGGAGAAAAAAGCAAAGAGGTTTTCAGCTCGTTTGTGGAATATATCCACGAGCCAGCTAGTCAGGGAGGGATCCAGCAAGGGGAGATTCAGCGGGAGAAGAGGAACAGGCTTAACAGTGGGGGATCTCTAGTGAATGAAGACAACAGCTATGATGATGGAGATAATGATAGAAAGGCAAGTACAATAACCGCACCAGCAGTGGGACTACAACACCATGGAAAAACAGCCCATCAAAAGCAGTGGGAGTGATGAGCGCTGGGGACTAGAGGAGGTGATTGTTGAGGACGAGGCTGCTGTTGGTGGCCTTGGATGGCTTTACCCCAGCAGTAGTAATGACAGGCAGACAAGAAGACAGACAGGGATATAAGATGGAGACAAGAGCAGTTATAACGCAGGGAAGGAGCAGAGGCATTAGGGAGTGTGACAGAGGAGCAGAGATAGAGAGAGAGCAAGGGAGGAAAAAATGGAGAGAGGCGTAGGGACAGCGAGTGATACATGAAAGAAGAGACAGAGATGGAGAGAGAGAGGCAGACAGAGAAAGAGAGAGAGAAAGAGAGGCAGGGTAGGAGGGCAGAGCACGGCTGGCTGGCTGGCTGCTGATCTGTGGCCCAGCCTGGCATAGGAGACTCCTTAGGGATCCAGCTAGACGGAGAGAGAGAGAGAGCGGGAGACAGAGAGAGAGTGTATTATGGAGCAGAATAAGGGAAAAGTAAAAAATATATATGTGGATGAGAAGGGCAGAGAGCATAGAGAGAGACCATAGACTATAAAAAAAATATGGACGAAGCCGTCAATAGAGTACATACTGATACATCTGGTAAAATAGAAGCAGTAGAGCACCTCCCCTATCTCCTCTTCACACACAGAAAGAAACAAACATTTGAAGGACACTCTGCCACAGCTCGGCCACATGGGGCTCACTGTACTCCAGGCTTTTTTGGGGAGAAGGACATGTGATATCGTGTATACTGAGCAGACTGCTACTGTTGACACCAAATGAGGTCAGGGAGAGAGAGAGCTGTTCTGAACAATAGATGGACGTCGTTGCTTTACACAACCAGACGACAACAACACACTTTAGCTTATTAGTCGGCATGAAACATACAGACGGTTTTATTGTGAATGGAGTGGACAACTGCTAGCCTAAAGGAATGTCAAAAGGTACTTGCTTCTCCAAAAATGTTTTTTTTTCTGCAAATGTATGATACTATTCCAATGGGATGCAACTACATAAAGTGCATTCGGAGCCTTTGGCTGCATTCCAAACACTTAAAAGAGACACACCCTATCCCCTCAGACCTCAAATTAAGTGGACACTTCTGATGACGCATCATGACGTCTGACGAGTATACACTTGCAGGGCAAGGGGCGAGGGAGGAAGGAATGATTTTTTAAAATTTGTCACTCGTTCATCCCTTGATGATTGTGTTATCAGCCACTGGTAGCTTGTGGGTGCTTTATATGCGCTACAGTCCATAATGATTGCACATCTACTTATATTAACTATATAATTATTAATACACACCTAGCTAGCAATTTAGCTAACTAACGTTAGCCTGCCTAGCTAGAGCTTCTGAAGAAGGAAAATGTTTTATTTCTACAATTTCCAAAAGCTATCCAAACAAAAACAACAAATGACTTATACGAGATGTGTTTGTGCATTAGTAGGACCATTTCTAATTGATTTACATTTGTTTTTACTTACACTTGTATGTTGACTGCATATTGACGTTGAGGTTTTTAAGTTTTGTTGACAATCGTCGCAAATGAATTATGGGTTGTTTCAGGCCCAGAAGTGAACATAATTGTACTCTCACGAACTCCGTTAAAAAAACTAGGGCTGAGGGGCAAACTTCCCTTGCTTGGCTAATCATGTGGACCGATGACGAATATGGCTGCGGGGATCCCCCCGAGGGAAGTGGACGAGGGTGTGTCTATTATGACTTTTTACATTACAGCCTTGTTCTAAAATTCATTCAATTGTTCTTTTTCCACATCAATCTACACAAAATACAAAAACTAATTTTTAGGAATTGTTGCAATTTTTAAAGAAAGAAAAACTGAAATATCACATGTATATAAGACCCTTTAGAGGTACTATGTTTAAGCACCTTTGGCAGCGATTATAGCCTTGAGTCTTCTTGGGTATGATGCTACATGCTTGGCACAATTGTACTTGAGGAGTTTCTCCCATTCTTCTCTGCAGATTCTCTCAAGCTCTGTCAGGTTGGACGGGGAACGTTGTTGCACAGCTATTTCCAGGTCTCTCCAGAGATGTTCAATCAGGTTCAAGTCTGGGCTCTGTCCTGGCCACTAAAGGACATTCAGAGACTTGTCCCGAAGCCACTCCTTTTGGAAGATTAACCTTTGCCCCAGTCTGAGAGCCAGAGTGCTCTGAAGCAGGTTTTCATCAAGGATATCTCTGTACGTTACTCCGTTCATCTTTCCATTGATCCTGACTAGTCTCCAAATCCCTGCCACCGAAAACATCCCCACAGCATGATGCTGCCACCAACATGCTTCACTGTAGGGATGGTGCCAGGTTTCCTCCAGACGTGGAACTTGGCATTCAGGCCAAACAGCTCAATCTTGGTTTCATCAAACCAGAGAATATTGTTTCTCATGGTCTGAGAGTCCTTTAGGAGCCTTTTGGCAAACTCCAAGCAGACTGTCATGTACCTTTTATTGAGGAGTGGATTCAGTCTGGCAACTCTACTATAAAGGCCTGATTGGTGGAGTGCTGCAGAGATAGTTGTCCTTTCACGGAGGAACTCTGGAGCTCTGTCAAAGTGACCATCGGGTTCTTGGTCACCTCCCTGACCAAGGCCCATTGCCCCCGATTGCTCAGTTTGGCCGGGCAGCCAGCTCTAGGAAGAGTCTTGGTGGTTCCAAATTTCATTTCAGAATGATGGAGACCACTGTTCTTGGGGACGTTCAATGCTTTAAAAGTGTTTTGGTACACTTCCCAGGTCTGTGCCTTGACACAAACCTGTCTCAGAACTCTAAGGACTTCAACCTCATGGCTTGGTTTTTGCTCTGACGTGCACAATCAACTGTGGGACCAACTGTGGGACAGGTATGTGCCTTTCCAATCATGTCCAGTCAATTGAATTTACCACAGGTGGACTCCAATCAAGTTGTAGAAACATCTCAAGGACAATCAATGGAAACAGGATGCACCTGAGCTCGATTCTTAGTTTCATATCAAAGGGTCTGAATACTTATGCAAATAAGGTATTTCTGTTTTTTATTTTTAATAAATGAGCGAAACATTCTATAAACCTGTTTTTGCTTTGTCATTATGGGATATTGTGTGTCGATTGATGAGGGGACAAAATCATTTTATCCATTTTAGAATAAGGAGGCTTTAACGTAACAAAATGGGGGAAAAGTCAAGGGGTCCGAATACTTTCCGAATGCGCCGTATGCTTATATGAATGTGTGTATGTGTGTGTGTGTGTGTGTGTGTGTGTGTGTGTGTGTGTGTGTGTGTGTGTGTGTGTGTGTGTGTGTGTGTGTGTGTGTGTGTGTGTGTGTGTGTGTGTGTGTGTGTGTGTGTGTGTGTGTGTGTGTGTGTGTGTGTGTGTGTGTGTGTGTGAGAGGTTTGTGTGTGTGAGAGGTTGTGTGTGTGTGTGTGTGTGTGTGTGTGTGTGTGTGTGTGTGTGTGTGTGTGTGTGTGTGTGTGTGTGTGTGTGTGTGTGTGTGTGTGTGTGTGTGTGTGTGTGTGTGTGTGTGTGTGTGTGTGTGAGAGAGGTTTGTGTGAGGTTTGTGTGTGTGTGTCACAGGGAGTTGTGCTGCAGGGCACAAAGCTGCTCCAAACGTCCATCTGCTGAGTTCCTGCAGATTCCACAGTCCACCTGAGCCCACTCAGCTACCCCCAACACACAGACACACACGCACACAACCTCTAGTGTCTAACTTGTCAAGCAACGCACTATTATTTAAACATCCATTAAACACAGAGAATAATGTATTCCAACAGATACCCATTCATACTCCCATGCACAGTAACATTTGGTCTTTTTCAGAAAAACAATAACCTCGATTTAGCAGGCAAATCTCTGCAGGACGTCGATATAACACGTTTTCTGAAGCTCGTCCAAAAATGCATATTTTCCTACTTTCCCAACAGGTGTTGAGAGCAGTAGAGGGCTGAGGTGGGGAAGGGCCGTCTGCTTCGGAGATTCACACTCTTCCCAGTTCCACAGAAACCAAGTAGTAGCAGATTTAAGGAAAAAAATGCAGCTTCCATTTCTGCGTGGGTTTAATGTTTGGCATATGTAGAGAATTCAATCATTATTGAAAGCAGTTCTTCACTATTTGTCTTGGCTTTGCCAAGGTGTTGGAAATAGAGGTTACTCGTGCTGAAACTATACTGCAGTCCATTTACCAACTGTTTTTCTTGTAGCCTCCTAAATAGCCTTAAACTGCAATGCCTGTTTAGAGAGGGCAATATTTAATTTAACAGATGCACAATTACCACTGTGTGAATTCTAAGACAGTTGGCAAAGGTTTTACATTAAGAGTGCTAAATGCGCTATGTGTCAGTAAACCTTTGTATATCTCTGGTTTGGCATGTTGTCAGTTGAAGACATGATGCCTATCTAATTCACTCACTGGCAGAACAGGCATGGTGCCACCCAGCTGAAACTGTTTGTGGCACCAAGCATAGACAATATATCAGTAGACAGAAATTCTAGTTCTATTTGGCTGCATTTAGACAGGCAGCCCAATTTTTTGACCAATCACATTAGATCTTTTCACGTAATTTATTACATTTTTAAAAAATTTTGCAGGGCAAAATCTCTTGAGATGCACCACTTCGTTTTCAAGTGTACAAATAAAAAACTATTTAAAAAATGAATAGTTCGTCAAAATAACAATATGGCAACTGCTGTCTAATAATAATAGCAATGAAATAATAATAATACAAATAAATAAAACTTACATTATCAGACGTACATAACATATTATTCAGAGCTCATCTGATTGGTCAAACGTAAACGTAGCCTTTGGTGTCCCAATCAGAGCAGGCCCCAGCTAAAATGGATGACAAATTCTGCGACTCTGATGAATATGGGCTCTATGACATCAGCATACAGTATGTAGGGTTTCATATCTGTTAGGCCAAATAGAAGGCATTAGGCAGAGGGCATCATTTTAAAGTACAATTCTACCAATTTTCAACCTCATTTTCATTTTCATTATCTCCAGCACAATACCAGTACAATACAATACCAGTCTACGGGCACATTTCTATGTTTTGTGTAAAAATATGTGACGTTAAAAAGTTCTAACTGATGACATCATCAACAGTTACCACATTTTAAAACTGTTATTTTCAAACACTATGAGATTCCCGTTGACGTGGAGAGCAAGAAAATATCCTCCCCCTGGCTAAAAACTCATTGTAGAAAATATCCTCCCCCTGGCTAAAAACTCATTGTAGAAAATATCCTCCCCCTGGCTAAAAACTCATTGTAGAAAATATCCTCCCCCTGGCTAAAAACTCATTGTAGAAAATATCCTCCCCCTGGCTAAAAACTCATTGTAGAAAATATCCTCCCCCTGGCTAAAAACTCATTGTAGAAAATATCCTCCCCCTGGCTAAAAACTCATTGTAGAAAATATCCTCCCCCTGGCTAAAAACTCATTGTAGAAAATATCCTCCCCCTGGCTAAAAACTCATTGTAGAAAATATCCTCCCCCTGGCTAAAAACTCATTGTAGAAAATATCCTCCCCTGGCTAAAAACTCATTGTAGAAAATATCCTCCCCTGGCTAAAAACTCATTGTAGAAAATATCCTCCCCCTGGCTAAAAACTCATTGTAGAAAATATCCTCCACCTGGCTAAAAACTCATTGTAGAAAATATCCTCCCCCTGGCTAAAAACTCATTGTAGAAAATATCCTCCCCCTGGCTAAAAACTCGTTGTAGAAAATATCCTCCCCCTGGCTAAAAACTCATTGTAGAAAATATCCTCCACCTGGCTAAAAACTCGTTGCAGGATTTGAAAATCACTGTTTTTTGTACTTTTAATCCTACCCTGTGATGTGACAGAGAAGCATTTTTTTAGGACCTTTCTTCTTATCTTTTTAAGCACAGATTATAGAAACTTGCCGTTTTCACATATGTAGACACTGGTATGGTGCTGGAGATAAAGAATATGAGGTTGAAAAATGCCAGAATTGCCCTTTAAGTACAGATGCGCATATCAACTCTCTCCACTTGGGTTATCACATTTTATCAAAGGCCAAGTTCTGTCAAAAACGTGATATTCCTATGTTTGATATATATTTCCAAACTAAGAGTTTGGAAGTTTGGAAATAATGTGTAAAATTGTGAAAATTATGATAATGCCCTTATAGTGTAAGAGCAGTTTGAAAATACTGCCTGAAATAGCAGCCTGTTTTTGTGGGATGGAGTTTTGGTGACATCACCAGGCAGTAAATTAGTTAATAAACCAATACGAAAGAGAGTTTCAAACCTCTCTGCCAATAACAGCTAGTTTTCAGTTTCCCCCTCCCCAATCAGACCACTCTTAGACAGTCCTAGCAAAATTCTTGCTTGAGAAATTGCTCTTGCGAAGAAGCTAGTTCTGTTTCTTTTGGACCATTTGAATTGAAAACGATCACAGTAAGGTACTTAATTATTACCCAGAAAATATTTGATATTGAGATAAAAACGTCTGTATTGGACCTTTAACACTTTGGCTCCATTGGTAATGCTACACTTTCATAATAGGGGAACTCCTTAGTAATGGGAGAACAATAGACTTGAATGTTCTAGGAAGATGATTCACACAGATATTTACAAGAATGACTTTGGGTCAAACGTTTCATTGAGACCAAGAACAATGGGCTCAATCCACTCCATATTACTATCAATGTTTTTTTCTGAAAGCAAGCTTCTCATGCCTAACCAACTTGGCCACATAGGGACGGTACGTCATTTAGAATGAGGGATTTCTTGATAAAATCAGACCTCTCTGAAATGAAAACGGATGGTCCTCCCTTCTGCAGCACCAGACGTTGTGATTTCTATACAGGCCATTGTTAAAAAAAAGGATAGTCTGGAACAGATCTGAAGTTGTCCATCAACTGTAAGAATTAAGCGACAACAGAACCAGTTACATCTGAAATATCTGATCATCAATGAATTAGAAACCGTCATTTGCCGTCAGGTAGGCCTATATACACTTGTAACTTGTTTTTCAATTGGGAAACTATCCTTTTCTAATTGATTTAATTTACAAAATAGATTTGTGTCCTGTGATTAAGGCATGGAAATATAAGAGCATCTGCTAGGCTAAATTATCAAACTAGGCATGCATACGCTCATCGCATGATCCTCAAATCAAAGACTGGCCAAACTCGTGTTTTTAAAAGTGAATTCAAAGTCATAAGGCATTTTTTATTTTATTATTCTTTAATCCTAAAATGACATTTTATACAGCCTAAATGCATTGCATAATTCAATTTCATTCTTTCTTAGGCTACCTGGCTTGCTCTTGACTGATTTAGAGTCCGTATGTTGTTTAATAGCCTGTTGAAACGCTGAACGTGAATTGATAGTGACAGAATCACACATTACTTCCCAAGTAAAGCCCATTTTTTCTCCCCTCAGCTATAGAAGGTTGTAGCGCAGCCTCTGAATGTCATAGAGACAAACCAAAGACATCCCATATGCATCGGAGTCACATCGTTCCCCGCTATTTTACAGCTTGTTTCTAGCATTACGGACTAAAGTGTCATTATACACTGAGTGAACAAAACATTAACCATTTACTTCAGTGGGCTAAATCAGGTTCACAAGTGATTCTTGGTAGTCTTAAACAAATCTACTTTGAAACAAAAGCATATATCTCACACACATGGCTACGGGCAAAACAAAGAAGACAACTTTACCATGTCAGATATAGAGTTAATTTTGAGTTTGCATCCCAATATTACCCTTTATATACATCACAGAAGACTGAAGTATAACAAAACGTTTTGACATAGAAACACCGGATTTTCGTCATTCAAAAACATATAATCATTCATTATTAATATGAGTAACATTCCACCCATGAGGCCAAAGGAGATGCTTTTGGTCACTGACTGCAGGAAAGGGCTACATACACCAGGTGAAAGCTATGCTCCCTTATTGATGATCCCTAATTGAAGGGCAAAAAAAGATAGTGAAGTGCCTTTGTTTCAAGATCTGCAAATCTTCTGGTTTGTTCAAGCTCAACACTTTCCGGTGTGTATCAAAAATGGTTCGCCACCCAAAGGACATCCAGCCAACTTCACATAACCGTGGAAAGTATTGGAGTCAACATGGGCCAGCATCCCTGTGGAATGCTTTCGACACCTTGTAGAGTCCATGCCCTGGCGATTTGAGGGTGTTCTGAGGGCAAATGGGTGGGGTGCAACTCAATATTAGGAAGGTGTTCCTCATGTTTTGTACACTCAAGAGTATAGATTGGTTTATATTGTATGATCAGGTACATTTTTTCTATTTTCTATTATATTTTAATATATTTTAATATTTTCTACTTAGATTTTATCTTAAGCTCACAAGGGATGTTTTTTTTGTTGGTCATTTTCTTTAACAAAAAAACACAATGCCCTCGTTTAACTTAACACACCAAGCCATTCACTGACACTGAGATAGGAGTGCATCGTGACTGAAGGACTTGGCTGGCAAAATCGATGTATAGTAGACTATAATTCAGTCTGTCAAACAGGTAGGCATACTTCTTATTTCTTGAATAGGAAGAAATGGGCTCCAACACAAAGCCCTCTTGTTCTTAGTAGCCCAAAGTAGCCCATTTAAATGTTGATTCATACTAACGTAAGTTACGTAAATGACTTGAATATGGTCAACAAATCGCTTCACAATGGGCAGCGAAACAGATTGTTTTTTAAATTGAAATCAATTCTAGCAGTAGCAAGCTTATCTCCGGTCCTACTTCTCGTCTTCGTATTCTCCCTCTCAAATTGAACAGAACATCAGTAGTCCTAGTCTGCAGGCACAGAATTCGATTTTTTATTGGTTGATTCGCCTCGTGAAGTGCCAGCGTACACAGCACAGCCATTGGTCAGCAAGAGTAGGGCAGGCCAGGGCTCATGGTTTGGATAGCCGATACATTGCAGTGTGTAATGCAGTATAGCCTAGTTTTACACCATCCCATCAGTGCAACAACATCGAAATATAGTCCTGTAGAAGTATACCGTTGCCTGTGCTTCTCCGAGCATGCTCTTCGTATAGTGCCTTCGGGAAGTATATAACTAAAAATCCTCAGCAATCTACATATAATACCCCATAATGACAAAGTGAGTCCACCTGTGGTAAATTCAATTGATTGCACATGATTTGGAAAGGCACACACGAAGAGATTGTCTGCAGAGCTCCGAGACAGGATTGTGTTGAGGCACAGATTTCTGCAGCAGTGAAGGTCCCCAAGAACACAATGGCCTCCATCATTCTTAAATGGAAGAAGTTTGGAAACACCAAAACTCTTTCTAGAGCTGGCCGTCCGGCCAAACTGAACAGCACACAGCCAAGACAACACAGGAGTGGCTCGAGGACAAGTCTCTGAATGTCCTTGAGTGGCCCAGCTAGAGCCCAGACTTGAACCCAATCGAACATTTCTGGAGAGACCTGAAAATAGCTGTGCAGCAACGCTCCCCATCCAACCTGACAGAGCTTGAGACAATCTGCAGAGAACAACGGGAGAAACTCCCCAAATACATTACATTTACATTTACATTTAAGTCATTTAGCAGACGCTCTTATCCAGAGCGACTTACAAATTGGTGAATGACATCCAGTGGAACAGCCACTTTACAATAGTGCATCTAAATCTTTTAAGGGGGGGGGGGATTACTTTATCCTATCCTAGGTATTCCTTAAAGAGGTGGGGTTTCAGGTGTCTCCGGAAGGTGGTGATTGACTCCGCTGTCCTGGCGTCGTGAGGGAGTGTGTTCCACCATTGGGGAGCCAGAGCAGCGAACAGTTTTGACTGAGCTGAGCGGGAACTGTACTTCCTCAGTGGTAGGGAGGCGAGCAGGCCAGAGGTGGATGAACGCAGTGCCCTTGTTTGGGTGTAGGGCCTGATCAGAGCCTGGAGGTACTGAGGTGCCGTTCCCCTCACAGCTCCGTAGGCAAGCACCATGGTCTTGTAGCGGATGCGAGCTTCAACTGGAAGCCAGTGGAGAGAGCGGAGGAGCGGGGTGACGTGAGAGAACTTGGGAAGGTTGAACACCAGACGGGCTGCGGCGTTCTGGATGAGTTGTAGGGGTTTAATGGCACAGGCAGGGAGCCCAGCCAACAGCGAGTTGCAGTAATCCAGACGGGAGATGACAAGTGCCTGGATTAGGACCTGCGCCGCTTCCTGTGTGAGGCAGGGTCGTACTCTGCGGATGTTGTAGAGCATGAACCTACAGGAACGGGCCACCGCCTTGATGTTAGTTGAGAACGACAGGGTGTTGTCCAGGATCACGCCAAGGTTCTTAGCGCTCTGGGAGGAGGACACAATGGAGTTGTCAACCGTGATGGCGAGATCATGGAACGGGCAGTCCTTCCCCGGGAGGAAGAGCAGCTCCGTCTTGCCGAGGTTCAGCTTGAGGTGGTGATCCGTCATCCACACTGATATGTCTGCCAGACATGCAGAGATGCGATTCGCCACCTGGTCATCAGAAGGGGGAAAGGAGAAGATTAATTGTGTGTCGTCTGCATAGCAATGATAGGAGAGACCATGTGAGGTTATGACAGAGCCAAGTGACTTGGTGTATAGCGAGAATAGGAGAGGGCCTAGAACAGAGCCCTGGGGGACACCAGTGGTGAGAGCGCGTGGTGAGGAGACAGATTCTCGCCACGCCACCTGGTAGGAGCGACCTGTCAGGTAGGACGCAATCCAAGCGTGGGCCGCGCCGGAGATGCCCAACTCGGAGAGGGTGGAGAGGAGGATCTGATGGTTCACAGTATCGAAGGCAGCCGATAGGTCTAGAAGGAGGAGAGCAGAGGAGAGAGAGTTAGCTTTAGCAGTGCGGAGCGCCTCCGTGATACAGAGAAGAGCAGTCTCAGTTGAATGACTAGTCTTGAAACCTGACTGATTTGGATCAAGAAGGTCATTCTGAGAGAGATAGCGGGAGAGCTGGCCAAGGAAGGCACGTTCAAGAGTTTTGGAGAGAAAAGAAAGAAGGGATACTGGTCTGTAGTTGTTGACATCGGAGGGATCGAGTGTAGGTTTTTTCAGAAGGGGTGCAACTCTCGCTCTCTTGAAGACGGAAGGGACGTAGCCAGCGGTCAGGGATGAGTTGATGAGCGAGGTGAGGTAAGGGAGAAGGTCTCCGGAAATGGTCTGGAGAAGAGAGGAGGGGATAGAGTCGAGCGGGCAGGTTGTTGGGCGGCCGGCCGTCACAAGACGCGAGATTTCATCTGGAGAGAGAGGGGAGAAAGAGGTCAGAGCACAGGGTAGGGCAGTGTGAGCAGAACCAGCGGTGTCGTTTGACTTAGCAAACGAGGATCGGATGTCGTCGACCTTCTTTTCAAAATGGTTGACGAAGTCATCTGCAGAGAGGGAGGAGGGGGGGGGGATTCAGGAGGGAGGAGAAGGTGGCAAAGAGCTTCCTAGGGTTAGAGGCAGATGCTTGGAATTTAGAGTGGTAGAAAGTGGCTTTAGCAGCAGAGACAGAGGAGGAAAATGTAGAAAGGAGGGAGTGAAAGGATGCCAGGTCCGCAGGGAGGCGAGTTTTCCTCCATTTCCGCTCGGCTGCCCGGAGCCCTGTTCTGTGAGCTCGCAATGAGTCGTCGAGCCACGAAGCGGGAGTGGAGGACCGAGCCGGCCTGGAAGATAGGGGACATAGAGAGTCAAAGGATGCAGAAAGGGAGGAGAGGAGGGTTGAGTAGGCAGAATCAGGAGATAGGTTGGAGAAGGTTTGAGCAGAGGGAAGAGATGATAGGATGGAAGAGGAGAGAGTAGCGGGGGAGAGAGAGCGAAGGTTGGGACGGCGCGATACCATCCGAGTAGGGGCAGTGTGGGAAGTGTTGGATGAGAGCGAGAGGGAAAAGGATACAAGGTAGTGGTCGGAGACTTGGAGGGGAGTTGCAATGAGGTTAGTGGAAGAACAGCATCTAGTAAAGATGAGGTCGAGAATCAAATACAGGTGTGCCAGGCTTGTAGCATCATACCCAAGAAGACTCGAGGCTGTAAATGCTGCCAAAGGTGCTTCAACAAAGTACCTAGTAAAGGGTCTGAATACTTATGTAAATGTGATTTTTCCGTTAAAAAAATAAGCTATTTAATTAATTTTAGAATAATGCTGTAACCTAACGAAATGTGAAAAAAGTCATGGGGTCTGAATGCTTTCCGAATTCACTGTAAAGCCTAGGCCTATAGCCTACATTATTATATAGACTAAGGATCATTTGATTGAGATCACACGAGGCACACTTGATAATCAGAGATGAGGGACAGCATCAGCCACACATCGATATACAGTGTAATAAGCAAATAATTCACAATCACTGAGCAACATTTCATCGATTACAAATGACATGAAGCTCTCCTGGACTGAATAAAAAATACTAACCCTGACTGAAATTGAAAAAAAGATGCCCAGATTTTCCTCCACGTAACAATTGTGTACATTTCGACCGCTCCCTTACCATCAAGAGTTATGAATCTACAGTGTGATCCAGGGATGTACATAGGATTCAGCCATATAGGATGCTATCATTACATTTACATTTAAGTCATTTAGCAGACGCTCTTATCCAGAGCGACTTACAAATTGGTGCATACACCTTATGACAACCAGTGGAGCAGCCACTTGCATCTAAATCTTGTTGGGGGAGAAGGGGGGAGAAGGGGGTGAGAAGGATTACTTACCCTTACTTACCCTATCCTAGGTATTCCTTGAAGAGGTGGGGTTTCAGGTGTCTCCGGAAGGTGGTGATTGACTATTGCTATTTTGATGATATTTTGTATTCTGTTGCGGTGTCACCAATGACAGACTCGGGTGGGTGTTTTCCCCCTTTCCTGCGATGGTGTGTGAGTTGTGGGTGTGTTGTGTGTGTGTGTGTGTGTGTGTGTGTGTGTGTGTGTGTGTGTGTGTGTGTGTGTGTGTGTGTGTGTGTGTGTGTGTGTGTGTGTTTGTCAGTTTGAGAGCTATTGTAGGTTGATCTTCCCTCCAGTGGTGTGTATGTGTGTGTGTGTGTGTGTGTGTGTGTGTGTGTGTGTGTGTGTGTGTGTGTGTGTGTGTGTGTGTGTGTGTGTGTGTGTGTGTGTGTGTGTGTGTTTGTCAGTTTGAGAGCTATTGTAGGTTGATCTTCCCTCCAGTGGTGTGTATGTGTGTGTGTGTGTGTGTGTGTGTGTGTGTGTGTGTGTGTGTGTGTGTGTGTGTGTGTGTGTGTGTGTGTGTGTGTGTGTGTGTGTGTGTGTGTGTGTGTGTGTTTGCCAGGCGGGGGTACCTGATGGGGGCTGTGCCCGCTGTCACCCTGGGGTAAGCCTGCAGGGCAGAGGGGCACGTGTCAGCCCTTTCTTTCTTTTTGTCTGTAGAAGTATCATTGATATTCTGAAAGACACCCAACAGCAGTATCAGCAGCA
Source organism: Oncorhynchus keta (assembly GCF_023373465.1). Classification (NCBI taxonomy): domain Eukaryota; kingdom Metazoa; phylum Chordata; class Actinopteri; order Salmoniformes; family Salmonidae; genus Oncorhynchus; species Oncorhynchus keta. The sequence continues at coordinate 37,016,830 of NC_068455.1, forward strand.
GCAGTAGCAGACTGACTCCTCACAGCACAGTGGAGACAGCAGACAGAGAGAAAAGAGAGCAGGAGAACAATAGAGCTCATCACAGGGGCACTGCAGACTGGGTGTAATCAGAGAGAGAGAGAGAGAGAGAGAGAGAGACATAGCTCCGCATGTCCACACACATCAGGGAGACACACACAAATGCACAATTTAATGTTGCCATGTTCAGTGTTGGGTAGGATACTTTCTAAATGCAATCTGTTACAGTTACTAGTTACCTGTCCACAATTGTAAAGTAATCTGATTACTTTCGGTTACGTTTGCCTTAAGAGGCATTAGAAGAAGACAAAAAGGATCCATCAAACGCATTTGGTGTGTCATCATAGTGGTCTCTGACTCGCTCAGGTGGAACAAACGTAAACATGCGCCTTTTTTCAATGCTGAATTGAATGTCATTGAGAAAACAGAAAGGTGACAATGTATTTTATCGCAAAACATCCTTTAAAGGTAATCCAAGAAGTAATCATCTCATTTTTCAAAAGCATCTGTAATCTGATTACAATATTTTTGCTGGTAACGTAACTGATTACAGTTACCATTTTTTTTCTCATCAGATTACATGTAACTGACTACATGCAAACAGTTACTCCCCAACCCTACCCTTGTTTCAGAGATCTGCTCTGTTGTTGCAGATACCAAATTCAGGTACATTACTCAACAAGTCACGTCTTTATAGAGCACACACAGTCACACACACACACACACACACACACACACACACACACACACACACACACACACACACACACACACACACACACACACACACACACACACACACACACACACACACACACACACACACACACAGAGAGAGAGACAGATGTCCCTGCAACCACAGCAGGTGGGATCTGATTTGAATAAAGAGCAGGACAAAGTGATGAATGACACATTTTTATAAAATGTCAACATGAACAAAGACACAAAGACTTCAACATTTCATTTGCATGTATCATGTCATAAAAAGAAAAAGGCTGGACAGAAATGTTCTGCACAACACACACAGTAACATTAATCTGGCGAGATGGGAATTATGAACAGTCTTGCAGTATTGTCAGAAGTTTCGTATTTGACTCATCATGCTCTGGTAAGGTGGAGATCTGTAGTGTAGATTATTACTGTAATAATGTGAGACCTTGCTAGTCTGTCACCGTGTCGAACCTCATGCTGCTCTGGCTGCTTTGAATACTGCAAAGTACAGAAATGACCATTGCCTCTCTCCTCTCTCTGCTGCCAACCTCTCTCTGCCTCCCTCTATCTCTCGCCCTCGCAACACACACACACACACACACACACACACACACACACACACACACACACACACACACACACACACACACACACACACACACACACACACACACACACACACACACACACACACACACACACAGAGATATACAGACCCACCACACACCTTTCAGGTTGGGTGAGCTGGGAGACAGACACAGGGCCAAAGACATGGCTGGTAATTAAGGCCCTGGTGCTCCCGTTTGACAGAAAATGAAAGAAAATGTCCCCCTCTCTCCCCCCTCTGCTTTCTCTTTCCACCTTCCCTCCCTCTCTCTACCTGTTCTCTCCCACCCTCTCCTCATGCTCTCAGTTCCCTCTCACTGCCTTCCCTCCCTACCCCCTTCCCTCGCCCTCTCTCTCTCCCCCCGTCGGTCTGATTGCCGTCTGGCGTCTCTCACCTGAGTGTTCTACCCAGCCTCATTTTTCTGGTGATTACCCTACTGTTGGTAATTGCAGTGCCGTGGCTGTGGATGGTATTTCCTCCCAAGCTCCCCAGGCTCCCAAGGGGCTCTGCTTTATGGTGTGTGTGTGTTTCATATGTGTGTCTGACAGTGTGACTGCTGTTGCTTCAACCTCTCAAGTCCTTGACCCAAAAAGGGGGTGAGTTAGTCTGAGCTATTGCTGTTGAATGAGAAGAGGCAGAGAAGGAATATCTGTTTCCCCGTTCATCTGGTTCTATTTCCATCCGTAATTATTTGGATCGAAAAACAGTTTTAGGGGAAGGAATTTAAAACATTTCCCCAGCCACCTCCCCCATCTTGGCAGCTGCAGAGGCAACAACGTGCGAGTTAGGATCAGAGTTGGTGGTGCAGGATCTCCTGCCTCCCTTCGTCTGCTTCTGTCTATCACTACCTTCCCTTGTTCCCTCAACCCTGTCTTCACAAGCCTCTCCATCCACCATACTGTCTGTCCTCTCTCTCTGTCTTTCCCCAGTCTCAAACTGTCCCAGCCAAAAGCCACCACAGACCGTACGATTTTGGCCGTGGCGTGCCACGATTTTGCCTTCCCGGCCAAAATGTCCACGTTGTGGGCAATATAGGTAGGCCGTAAACGATTGTCGGACGTCTCGTTCAGTGTGACAGGGTCTATATCTGCCGATTTAAGTACCGTTACGCGCGGTCCTAGGCGCCGGCAAAGTTCTGGCTGTGTCAGAATATATTTAGCCTTTATCGTGTAGTGTGGCTGTTGTTATGAGCCCACAAATATGAGTATAAGACTAGTCAACAACATTATTTGGGTATGAGTTAACAGAATATGAACTTTTAGGAGATTTTAACTGGACAGTTACTTTAAATTGTGTTTTAAATATCTCCAGAAAATGTTAGATATAAAAACTTAATTTAAAATTAATTTGGATCTGGCTACAATGCCCTACTAGTTGTTACAGTACTCTGTCCAGGAGAAAGGTTCTAGTGTGTTTACTGGTCGTACATATGCGTGACTGACGAATAGGAACAAGGCCGGCAGTGAGTATGCACACAATAATAAGATTATTGTGAATAGTCAGAATAATATAGTAGTTTGATTTACACCTTTACACGCTGTGAAGAAGAACGATTTCCCTAATAACTTTGTTTACATGGCACATTGTCACGATCGTCGTATGGAGTAGAAGGTGAGGACCAAAACGCATCGTGGTTTTTTATACATTCTTCTTTATTGAAGAAAGAACATGAAGTAAACTGAACCAGAACAATAAACGAATAACGACCGTGACGCTATAATAAGAAAACTGTGCTGACACAAGCAACTAACATAGACATAGATAATCACCCACAAAGTAGCCACAGAATATGGCTGCCTAAATATGGTTCCCAATCAGAGACAACGATAGACAGCTGCCTCTAATTGAGAACCAATCTAGGCAACCATAGACATACAATTTACATAGAAAGGAAACTGCCCCATAAACATACAAAACCCCTAGACAAGGCAAAACACAAACATCACCCATGTCACACCATGTCACAAAATAACTAGGAAAACAAAGAATACTCAGGTCAGGGTGTGACACACATCTGAACTCAGGCTACCTGATAGGGTTTTGATAAATGCACAAAATCGCCAATTAAAATGAACGTTTTACCACAGCAACCATGTTATTTTGGGGAAGACTGTTTGATTCACTTCACTCACACATAAGCGTAGAGAGGTTTGCGATGCTGGTGCTGGCACACGCGCAGATCAAATACACCGCCGCAGTTGATGCAGCCTACCTCGGCTGATTTAGCCTCTCAAACCAATCGCAGCATGTGACGACAGAATTGAAGCAAATCGTACAGTCTGTCCAGGTTGATGTCAAGATTTTAATTTGGTATCATCGCACAGTGTGACATGTGACAACTGTAAAAGACTGAATCCGATGTACAGTAGTTTGCATTCCCATGGCTTTCTCCCACGTTCTTGCTTCTGTCTACCCCATCTAACCCTGTCGCCCCCTGCCTCCTTTCTGCCCTCTCCCCCTGTCCCTAACCTTCTGATGATTCCCTCTTCTTCTGCTGGACTGCTACCTTACCTTTCTTCCCCCAGCCTCCCCCAAGACATCACACCTCCATGACAGTGTGGAGATGACATAAATGAGTAATGGCATCACAGCCTGCATCATGACAGGTCAATGACCACCTTGCCTCCCCAGACTGGCTGTGCCTTCCAAATGGCCATTGTGTTTTAAAGAGACCTGCTTATAAAGCTCTGAGTGCCAAGGCAGTTCTCTCTCTCTCTGTGTGTGTGTGTGTGTGTGTGTGTGTGTGTGTGTGTGTGTGTGTGTGTGTGTGTGTGTGTGTGTGTGTGTGTGTGTGTGTGTGTGTGTGTGTGTGTGTGTGTGTGTGTGTGTGTGTGTGTGTGTGTGTGTGTGTGTAAAAGACTAAAGGCATGAAAATCAGAGAAAGGAGAGGGAAAGAGAGAGAGATAGAGGAGAGAGAGAAATGACAAAGAATATTTAGATAGAGCTCCTCTCCTCCTCTGTGCTGCGTACACACATTCCGCAAAATGTAGGTCAGGCAGCCCCAGTCACTCTTAAAAACTGAAGGCTATTTTAGGCTTGCGTGTGTGCCTGTGTGTACGTGTGTGCCTGTGTGTACGTGTGTGCCTGTGTGTACGTGTGTGCCTGTGTGTACGCTTGTGCCTGTGTGTACGCGTGTGCCTGTGTGTACGTGTGTGCCTGTGTGTACGTGTGTGCCTGTGTGTACGCGTGTGCCTGTGTGTACGTGTGTGCCTGTGTGTACGCGTGTGCCTGTGTGTACGCGTGTGCCTGTGTGTACGTGTGTGCCTGTGTGTACGTGTGTGCCTGTGTGTACGTGTGTGCCTGTGTGTACGTGTGTGCCTGTGTGTACGTGTGTGCCTGTGTGTACGTGTGTGCCTGTGTGTACGTGTGTGCCTGTGTGTACGCGTGTGCCTGTGTGTACGCGTGTGCCTGTGTGTACGCGTGTGCCTGTGTGTACGTGTGTGCCTGTGTGTACGTGTGTGCCTGTGTGTACGTGTGTGCCTGTGTGTACGTGTGTGCCTGTGTGTACGTGTGTGCCTGTGTGTACGTGTGTGCCTGTGTGTACGTGTGTGCTTGTGTGTGTGTCTCGTGCACAGTCTCCCTGAGCCTATCTTTCTGCTGTGGAATTTTATTGCAAATGTTTTTTACAGGCACCACATATCAGGCAATATACAACTGCTATTTACAGGCCATATCCCCTGGCTCTGATAAATATCACTTTTGAAAAGGGCTAAGTCCACCCTCCCCCCACCTCTATGGGTTATGAAATAACAACAATTACACAAACACACCATCACTCACTCCAAAAAGTGTGCTGCGTTAATGCATATATGTGTGTTTGTGTGTTGATTTGTAATGAATGGCTACAGCCCAGCCTGTCTGTCTGGGCTGTAGTCAGCGCTGCTACTGCCTTGCTGAGGTCACTCTGTCACTGTCCTTGGTGCTGAAAGAGTAGCACACACTATAACCATAATGAATACCATCTCTGCTGTGGGAATGGATTACTAAAACACACACACACGACCCCGTAGAGAGAAGTAGGCCAAGGCATTGGGATGTGGGAAGCTACAACACGACACGTCAGGGCTCTGATTTCATCCTCTGTCCCAAATCAAGGCCTTAATCAGACCAATCAGAGAGCAGGGCCAGCGGCACTCAGTGTCTGATTAGAGAACTGGGGGACAGGGAGGAGAGGGTTGAGTGTGTAGAGAGAAGGGAGAGAGGAGAGAGAAAAGAAGAGAGGGAGACTCTGAGTTGAGGGAAAAGTAAAGGTTTACGGGAGGAAGGAACTTTTTCTTGTTCTTTTTTTGTAGGAGGGGATGTAACTCTGAAACCAGGGCTGAACGCTGACAGTAGCAGAGAGAAGTCTTTTGGGCATACGCTTTAGGGCTTTTGTTATTTTTCAACTACAAAAGGAGACAGAGAAGAGAGAGAGGAAGAGAGAGGAAGAGAGAGGATGAGATAGGATGAGAGCAGGAAACAGAATGAGAACCCCCAGTGGTTCAAAGGAAAACTGTGAAAACCCACTACATGAAAACACACACACACCGCGACGCCCCTATCTCCCTAGCAGTATTCCCAGCAACGTATTGTGTTGCACAGCTGGTGATTGTAAGCTTTAATGTAGAGAAGTGGTCCTGTCTATGACTGCAGCTCTGGCTGTGACTGGCTACTCATCACTGCTGCATCATGAACACCTCCTCTGCTGTCTCCTGGACACTCCTCCAATTAACATGCCTACATACAGGACAGAGACAGAGACAGGGAGGGATGGAGAGAGAGGAGGGGTGGGGGTGAAGAAGGGAAGAGAGTGAGGGAGAGAGGGAATTTATACATGCCTACATACAGGACAGACACAGAGACAGGGAGGGATGGAGAGAGAGGAGGGGTGGGGGTGAAGAAGGGAAGAGAGGGAGGGAGAGAGGGAATTTATACATGCCTACATACAGGACAGACACAGAGACAGGGAGGGATGGAGAGAGAGGAGGGGTGGGGGGTGAAGAAGGGAAGAGAGGGAGGGAGAGAGGGAATTTATACATGCCTACATACAGGACAGACACAGAGACAGGGAGGGATGGAGAGAGAGGAGGGGTGGGGGGTGAAGAAGGGAAGAGAGGGAGGGAGAGAGGGGAGGGGTGGGGGTGAAGAAGGGAAGAGAGTGAGGGAGAGAGGGGATTTATACATGCCTACATACAGGACAGACACAGAGACAGGGAGGGATGGAGAGAGAGGAGGGGTGGGGGGGTGAAGAAGGGAAGAGAGTGAGGGAGAGAGAGGAGGGGGTGGGGGTGAAGAAGGGAAGAGAGGGAGGGAGAGAGAGGAGGGGTGGGGGGTGAAAAGGGAAGAGAGGGAGGGAGGGAGAGAGGGGAGGGGGGTGGGGGTGAAGAAGGGAAGAGAGGGAGGGGAGAGGGGATTTATACATGCCTACATACAGGACAGACACAGAGACAGGGAGGGATGGAGAGAGAGGAGGGGTGAAGAAGGGGGGTGAAGAAGGGGAAGAGAGTGAGGGAGAGAGGGGAGGGGTGGGGGGTGAAGAAGGGAAGAGAGTGAGGGAGAGAGGGGATTTATACATGCCTACATACAGGACAGACACAGAGACAGGGAGGGATGGAGAGAGAGGAGGGGTGGGGGGTGAAGAAGGGAAGAGAGTGAGGGAGAGAGGGAATTTATACATGCCTACATACAGGACAGACACAGAGACAGGGAGGGATGGAGAGAGAGGAGGGGTGGGGGTGAAGAAGGGAAGAGAGTGAGGGAGAGAGGGAATGTATACATGCCTACATACAGGACAGACACAGAGACAGGGAGGGATGGAGAGAGAGGAGGGGTGGGGGTGAAGAAGGGAAGAGAGTGAGGAGAGAGGGGAGAGGGAATTTATACATGCCTACATACAGGACAGACACAGAGACAGGGAGGGATGGAGAGAGAGGAGGGGTGGGCGGTGAAGGGGGGTGAAGAAGGGAAGAGAGGGAGGGAGGGAGAGAGGAGGGGGTTGGGGTGAAGAAGGGAAGAGAGGGAGGGAGAGAGAGGAGGGGTGGGGGTGAAGAAGGGAAGAGAGGGAGGGAGAGAGGGGAGGGGTGGGGGTGAAAGAAGGGAAGAGGGGAGGGAGGGAGGGAGAGGGGATTTTTACATGCCTACATACAGGACAGACACAGAGACAGGGAGGGATGGAGAGAGAGGAGGGGTGGGGGGTGAAGAAGGGAAGAGAGTGAGGGAGAGAGGGAATTTATACATGCCTACATACAGGACAGACACAGAGACAGGGAGGGATGGAGAGAGAGGAGGGGTGGGGGGTGAAGAAGGGAAGAGAGTTAGGGAGAGAGGGAATTTATACTACCTCTGCCTGTTAAGATAGAGGGCCTGGCAGCCTATTTAGTGGGTGTGAAGCAGCAACAGTTGAGTAGGAGTTGCATTTACAAGTGTACAAATGGTAAAAATGGCTTTAGAAAAATACTTGCATTCATTGACAAAAATAATAACTTGCAAAAATAATAAACAGTTGGCCAATAGCAGTATTACCTTGACTTGAGGATAGAAGCCTAAGCGCTTTAAACATTGGGCAAAACACCTATAAACACACATCAGAGTATAGACCATTTGTGGTCTTTACATGGTTATAAAGCATAATGTTTGATTGTAGCCTAGTAGCGATAGCATAGTTAACTTAGCAAACAATGTTGGGCGTGCAAAAATATGGCTGCTTCCATGTACTTACCACAAATGCCCCATTTGCTAAGTTCGCCATACTGTAGCTTGCTCTTACTCTTTCTATATCTGCATTGCCAAAGCATAGGCCTAGGCTACACAATACCAATTCTAGATCCCAGGAAATTTGATGAACTGGAAAAGTAGACTGTGTCCATTTGTGTGGGAAGCAATGAAGGGAAATGTTGTGACCTGGCGTCACTGCCGAAATACCTAAAATGGCCCTCGTTCTCTCCCTTACTGTGCATCCTCTGTGTTCACCATGCATCTTGCTCTGCGTCTGGTCTCTTGCTCTTTGTTTGTCCCTGAGCGTCTGTGTTTTGAGAGGCAGTGTTATTGCCCTGGTCAGGGGAGATAAATAGGCCTCTTATATCTGGACTGTTTTACATCAGCAGTGGTTGAACCTCCTTGGAGCTGCCAAGCATGCTTTGTCCACCCAACACCCCTTCCTCTCTCTATCTCTCCCTCTCTCTCTCCCTCTCTCTCTCAATCCCTCCCTCTCTTTCCCTCTCTCTCTCGATCCCTGCCTTGCTCAAATACTCTCTCTCATTCCTTCCCTCTCAATCCCTCCCTCTCTCTCCCCCTCTCTCTTCCTTTCTCTCCCGTCCATCTTCCTGTCTCTCTCTCTCTCTCTCTCTCTCTCTCTCTCTCTCTCGCTCTCTCTCTCTGAGAGTCTCTCTCTCTCTCTCTCTCTCTCGCTCTCTCTCGCTCTCTCTCTCGCTCTCTCTCGCTCTTTCTCTCTCTCTCCTCTCTCTCTCTCTCTCTCTCTCTCTCTCTCTCTCTCTCTCTCTCTCTCTCTCTCTCTCTCTCTCTCTCTCTCTCTCTCTCTCTCTCTCTCTCTCTCTCTCTCTCTCTCTCTCTCTCTCTCCCTCTCTCTCTCTCTCTTTCTCTCTCTCTCTCTCTCTCTCTCTCTCTCTCTCTCTCTCTCTCTCTCTCTCTCTCTCTCTCTCTCTCTCTCTCTCTCTCTCTCTCTCTTTATCTCTCTCTCTCTCTCTCTCTCTCTCTCTCTCTCTCTCTCTCTCTCTCTCTCTCTCTCTCTCTCTCTCTCTCTCTCTCTCTCTCTCTCTCTCTCTCTTTCTCTCTCTCTCACTCTCTCTCTCTCTCTCTCTCTCTCTCTCTCTCTCTCTCTCTCTCTCTCTCTCTCTCTCTCTCTCTCTCTCTCTCTCTCTCTCTCTCTCTCTCTCTCTCTCTCTCTCTCTCTCTCTCTCTCTCTCTCTCTCTCTCCTATCTATTGCTTATTCGCACACCTTCTCTCTCTCTCTCCCCCGCTATCTTTGTCTCTTTTCAATTCATAGGACGGCAGAGTTGAAGAGAAATCATGGAGGGTAGCATGGATCATTAGCTATATTTTTTCCCACTTCCTGCAGAATATGATAGATCTAGCTAATTACCGTCGTGCCAAGTCTATTTCATAAAATGACAAGCAGCTATCGGGAGGGAGGAAATCACATTCACTCCGTATATAGCATACATGTTATACTATGTGACTATTCATGAGTCTCTCATCGGCTTCCTTCTCAAAGGAAGGAAACTCAAGCCAAAAGCTATCATACAGCCTGGGTAATTATGATTTGCATGGAGATTTGAATTCCTAAGTATGGATATTGTTTTTTTAATTCTTTGCAGAAAATGAACTTGAAAGAGTGGTGATCCCTTTCTCTCCAGTCAAACGTCTACTGTTGTGGGCAACGGAGGAAGCAGAGATCTGGACCAAATAACAATCTCACCCCAAACCATTTCAGGTACTGTTACAACAACCGTTTCAGTTATAATGATACGGTACATCTTGATAATCTCACAACCCTGTTTTAAGATGTAGAGCCACACACTCTGTCATACTCAATCCCAACCATTCAAAGTAAAGATACAAAACTCTGTCACACCCAAACCTTTCCACAAGCTTGTCTCAGAGTGATAGCTACCTACCTACAAGAACAACACTCACTGGAGAAAATGTTAATAGCAGATTTCCATCCTTATCTCCCCCTCTCCCTCTCTATCTCCCTCTCTATCTCTGGCACCCACTCAATGCTATCAGCCTGGTCCTTCACAACTATTCAGATGCACTTATTTTAGCGAGCTTGCATGTTTACTGTCACTGGGTGATGATGGCGTAAATACCTAGTTGCAGTGAAATTTGATCATGCAAGTGTGGTTTTCGGAAGCCTCCCCAATGACTCACTGAAGGAATACCAAACGCAGGCTGAGGAGTGGGGTGGTGGAGGTGTGTGTGTGTGGGGTGGGGGGGGGGGGGGGTAGCACCGTATGCCTGAGACATATTCTCCCAAAACTTCAAGGTGAAACAAAGGAAAACCGATAACGATGTGAATTGTGGTCCCAGCCCCCACCACACACACACACACACACACACACACACACACACACACACACACACACACACACACACACACACACACACACACACGCACACACGCACACACACACATACGCACACACAGACGGCACAGAAAGGGCACGAATGAGAGTTATTCCGCCTTTTATCTGCAATATACAGTATAAATACGGTAAAACGGTATGAACATAGGGGAAACAGATCTTCCTTATCTTTCCATTACTGCAAGCTCCACAAGCTATTACATCTGTGACATTTGTGTAAAAAAACGGGCGGGTGTGGAGGATGAGGAGGGTGAGGAGGGTGTGGAGTGTGAGAAGGGTGGGGGTGGGGGTGAGGAGGGCTCTTAACACCCAGAGGGGCGGACGAGTCTCAGACAGGCGTTCAGGGACCTGGGCACCGGTCTCACAAGGGACCTTGATGGAGGAAGTGGCGGCGACGGAGATGCAGTTGTTGTTGTTGTCATGCGGCTGAGAGAAGGCCTTAGAGAGAATCTGACAGTTGTCGATAGGCACAGTTTTGTGTGTGTGTGTTGTGTGCTGTGTGTTGTGTGTTTGTCTGTGGAACTCCCTCACTCACCATAGCCAGGAGGAAATAGCTCACGTTGTGTTTTCTGACATAAAGTGTAGCACTGTTGCGGTCAGGTGTTGAGTGCTTCCCATATGGTTGTTGAAAAAACACCAGTGCAAAGCACAGCATTATCATGTTGAGCCTGGCTAGTCTCAGCAGGTGACGACTAATTGAGTTACTGTCATGCAGTTCATTCATTGTCCCTCACATTTGCTCCTTTGCTCTGTCTGTCTCTCATGAGCCAAATGTCACCGTAAATAGAGTGCGGTGAGTTGGGCCACACGGATTGATAACTTCTTGTTATTTTCCCCTGAGGTAGGATTTCCTCTTATTACCATGGAAACCCCTGCGCCGCTCCACAGAAATATAATTTCAGGCTCCCCCCCCCCAAAAAAACCACCCTGCCGTTCACACTAATAAGATTTACTAGGTACCGTTGGCTTTGATCATTTTATTTTCCCCGTTTGAAACATTTATGGCCAGCATTAAAAAAAAAACACGACGGCTTCCACCATTAGGACTGAAGGCTTCAGTGGCACTTGAATAAATCATGGAGCATTAAAGAGACATCCAAACTCGGCTGGCCTGTGATAGTCCACAACTCAGCGAGCGTTCATATCTTCAGTAACATCTGGGAATAACACAATGCCCCCCTTCTTTCAACTCATCTACGGTTAATTCTCCTCTGACCAGTCGGGATCCACTTTTACTGTGAGATGATGGCTTTAGTGTGGGAGACATTGTGGAGTGGGAGTGATGTGATATCTGTGAGATTAAAAAGAGGATTTACAGATGAGACATTGATTTGAGAGGCATGCAGAACATTGTGTACACAGTGAATGATGTGGTCTAGCGGAATATGGGAGGGATTATGATTATACTCTATATATATATATATATATGACTTTGTTTGAGGAATGTGGTATAGTGTTTGAGGAATGTGGTATAGCCAAGTGGTATAAAGCAGAGATGACACCTTCAGGTAGAAAGTAGTATAGGTGCCCTTTAATGGAGAAGTGTGACTGTGTTGGCGAACGATGGAACATCATAATCTGTACACAAATATGGACCAGAAGAAGAACCAATGCAATTATGCATTTGTTTTCACAGTACATTTGCATACATATTTCAAAGCACCATGAAGGAAAGGTTTTGGTGACAGTAGCACCTGGCAAAATCTACATTTCTTAATCCTTTTAAAGAGAGAATAAATGCAATTTCACAGTGTCAGAAACAGTGAAGCTTTGGTACCAGGCAATTACTGTCGGGATAAATTGGGGTGTAGGTGTCTCAGTGTGTGTTCATAAGAGAGAGTGACAGAAGGGCGGACGGACTGGTGGACCGACGGGCGGGCGGGCAGACTGGTGGACCGACGGGCGGGCGGGTGGGCAGACTGGTGGACCGACGGGCGGGCAGACTGGTTGACCGACGAGCGGGCGGGCAGACTGGTGGACCAACGGGCGGGCGGACAGACTGGTGGACCGACGGGCAGGCAGACTGGTGGACTGACAGGCGGGCGGGTGGGCAGACTGGTGGACCGACGGGCGGGTGGGCAGACTGGTGGACCGGCGGGCGGGCGGGTGGGCAGACTGGTGGCCCGGCGGGCGGGCAGACTGGTGGACCGGCGGGCGGGTGGGCAGACTGGTGGACCTGCGGGCAGGCGGGCAGACTGGTGGACCGGCGGGCGGGCGGGTGGGCAGACTGGTGGACCGGCGGGCGGGCGGGCAGACTGGTGGACCGGCGGGCGGGCGGGCAGACTGGTGGACCGGCGGGCGGGCGGGTGGGCAGACTGGTGGACCTGCGGGCGGGTGGGCAGACTGGTGGACCGACGGGCAGGCAGGCGGGCAGACAGACAGACAGACCCAGGTGCCAGGCCACCAAAGCCACTCTTCTCTTGGCACAGGCCCTGGCAGGGCTTCTATCTCTGACTATCTGTTTGTGTCTCCTCTGCAGATGGAGGTGAATGCAGACGAGAAGCGCCATCGCACACGCTCAAAAGGTATCCGAGGTGCGTCTGCACTCTCCTCAAATCACTGCAGGCGCCATTCAGGGTGACCTTACCCCAACCCACAAGCACACACATACACACAAACACACACAAATAAACACACACACACACACACAGCTCTCTCACTCACTGCTTCACTCTTCTCTTCACACTGTCTCTCACCTCACAAGCCATCCTATATGAGACACTCTTGAATTCACAATTCTCCAGGCAGTCTATCCAGCCAATTACATCGTGTTATTGTGCCTGCCTCCATTGAATATGGTTGTCACTGTTTTTAACCTTGATGAAAGCATGCTTTTAAGATATAGGGATTACTCTTTTTCTTTCGCATCCCCTCACTCATTATTTTCTCCCCATCCCTCTCTGCCTTCCCTCTCTTACTCCTCTCTCTCCCCTCTCTCTCCCCTCTCTCTCTCTGCCCTCCCTCTCTCTCCTCTCTCTCCCCTCTCTCTCCCTCTCCTCTCTCCCCTCCCTCCCTCTCCTCTCTCTCTCCCCTCTCTTACTCCCCTCCCTCTCTCCCCTCCCTCTCTCTCCTCTCTCTTCCCTCTCTCTCTCCCCATCACTCTCTCTCCTGTCTCGCTCTCCCCTCTCTCTCCCCTCCTTCTTTCTCCGTCCCTCTCGCCCCTCTCACTCATCTCTCTCTCCCCTCCCTCTTTCCCCATCCCTTTCTCTTTCTCTCTGCCTGTATTTCTCAGTGCCTGTGGAACCAGCGATACCAGAGCTGTTCAGGTCAGTATTACTGTTAAACATTGTCCCTGTTCCCCTGCCTTTCCAGCTAACCCCCATGTGTGTGAGTGAAAGAGGGAGGGAGGTAGAGAGGGGGAGGGAGAGGCTGAGAGATGAAAGGCCACGAGGGCCGATAATGGCTGTGGAGTACTCCCAGCCTCTCAGTGTGCAGCGAGAGACGAGCACTACAATCACCTCTTCAGACAGGAGGGCGACGCCATTTACTCTGCATGCTACTTCCTCTCTCTTTTATTCTCATCTCTCACTTTCTCTCCTTTATTCACTCTGTATCTCACTTCATCTGTACCAGTCGCTCTCTCGCTCTTTTCTCTCTAACTCTCTTCCTTTCTGTCTCGCTATCCCGTTTCTCCATTTTTTTCTCTATCTATCCTGACAAACCCTATTGCCAGTAAATAATTAAAATCGAAGTTCTCTTTGATCAAATCTAACTTATTAAAACCCACTGCAAACTCCATCGTTAGCCTGTACTGACAGGTGGTTAGACATGTCAGTTCAGTGAATTGACCCCTGTGTGTTGTCCCTGCCAACTAAGTTCATTGAATTGCATGTACTAGACACACAGGGGTGGGTACGAGCAATACCGTCGGGTGTACGCCAAATAAAAATGTGATTCACATTCAAACAGTCCATTTATATTTTCCAACGGGGTTATACTTTTGGGTGAGGTTTTTTTCTCACCTGAGTAGCCTTGATTCACTTCCAAAAATAAAATTCAACCATCTAGTGTTCAGCGAAATAACAACACAATGTCAAATACAGGTAGTCAAATACAGGTAGTCAAATGCAGGTAGTCAAATACAGGTAGTCAAATACAGGTAGTCAAATGCAGGTAGTCAAATACAGGTAGTCAAATGCAGGTAGTCAAATACAGGTAGTCAAATACAGGTAGTCAAATGCAGGTAGTCAAATACAGGTAGTCAAATCCAGGTAGTCAAATACAGGTAGTCAAATACATGTAGTCAAATACAGATAGTCAAATACAGGTAGTCAAATACAGGTAGTCAAATCCAGGTAGCCAAATCAAGGTAGTCAAATACAGGTAGTCAAATACAGGTAGTCAAATGCAGGTAGTCAAATCCAGGTAGCCAAATACAGGTAGTCAAATACAGGTAGTCAAATACAGGTAGTCAAATACAGGTAGTCAAATGCAGATAGTCAAATCCAGGTAGTCGAATGCAGGTAGTCAAATCCAGGTAGTCAAATCCAGGTAGTCAAATACAGGTAGTCAAATGCAGGTAGTCAAATCCAGGTAGCCAAATACAGGTAGTCAAATACAGGTAGTCAAATCCAGGTAGTCAAATCCAGGTAGTCAAATACAGGTAGCCAAATACAGGTAGCCAAATACAGGTAGTCAAATACAGGTAGCCAAATACAGGTAGTCAAATACAGGTAGTCAAATACAGGTAGCCAAATACAGGTAGTCAAATACAGATAGCCTTACATTAAGCGTTTCTCTCTCGCGGGAATTCCACTAAGCCACACGAAGCTGCTGCTCATTCCTTTTGCTCGAAAATGGATAAATGGTTAAAAGAAAGTAAGGCCCGTGTTCATAGAGACACGTACCAGCTCTACCTGCACCCGTCCACGACACAAGTTGTTCTGCTTCCACGTGCACATCCAATGCTAGCATCAGTAATTCTACATTCGTTGTTAGCCCAGCTAGCATGGACACTGACAGTTGTGAACCTGATGCAGCTGAAGATCTACTGCTCCTTACCTGGGAAAGCACCGAACAACAGACCGGGATGTTGGACCATCGAAGAGGCCAAATATGATGAGGACTACATTGATTTGGGGTTCACTTATATTGGGAGTAGTGCCTTTCCTGATATCATAAATAGGACTGGTGGAATTATGTCGCACATGCAGCTAACACAGACATATGGAAATTTCTGCTCTACCCAAAATTACAACCAATGAATTGCAGCATTACCACAAAAATGGAAGAGCCAAGTAGGAGGGGAAAAAAGTAAGGAACTTGTATGTCGGCCCTGTATTAAAGAACATAAATGGTTAAAGAAAAGTGTGATAAATAAAAACATATACCAATTTCATTTAAGGACCAAAAAACGGACAGCTGTGCCATATAAATGGCAAAATAGTTGGGAAGAGATTTGCGATGTACCCATTCAATGGCACATGGTTTATGAATTGATACGCAAAACAACGCCGGATTCAAACTTCAAATTTATCAATATAAATTACTATACAAAATTCTTGCAACTAATAGAATGTTATATATATGGGGGATACAATCTTCCCAGCTCTGCAGATTCTGCTGTGAGGAGGCAGAGTCATTAGATCATTTATTTTGGTATTGTCCATATGTAGCTCATTTTTGGTCACAGGTCCAGGAATGGCTGAAGAATTGCAACATTTACCTAGAACTAACGCTGCAGATAGCAATACTGGGTGGTTTGAAAAGACATAGTCAAGCAATCAATAATATAATAATTATTTTAGCAAAAATGTTTATTTTTCATTTACAATCTGTAGAAGCTATGAGAATAGAAAGGTTCAATTATTTTGTAAAGCATCACAGCACAGTTGAAAAATATATGGCAAGTAGAAATCAGAAATGGATGATGTTGAGAGACAGATGGGAGGGGTTGAGTGGAGCTGAAGGGTGGGACTAATAACAAGATAAACAATGTAGGGCATAAACAATGTAGGGCATCTGTAGAATGTATATAGGTTCGGAGCTTTTGTGAAATAGCATAGTTATAAATAGAAATCATCAAACTGGATGGACATCAGAAATAGAGGAAGGACTAAGAACAAACAAGAGAGAACTATTGTAAAGTAGACTGTATCTGTAGAATGTGTATAAGATGTATGGATTGAAGGTAGAAGCAGAAGTGTTTATTAGTTTACTCCAATTGGGGGATCGGCGGTAGGGTTTGCAGGGAATAATAAAGGTATATTCTTTAAAAAAATATGTATGTCTATATAGGTATGTGTATGTATGTATATATGTGTATATATATGCATGCGTGTATGGATATATATATTTACCCAAAAATATGGGGGATTGGAAATGATGCAGACAATTACATTGGAAGCAACATTCTTTCCGCAATATTAAACTGATCCACCCTCCAAAAAAATTATAATAATAATTCTAAATTTGTTGTTAGCCCAGCTAGCATTGACACTGACAGTTGTGAATCTGATGCAGCTGAAGATCTACTGCTCCTTACCTGGGAAAGCACTGAACAACAGACAGGGACATTGATTTGGGGTTCACTTATATTGGGATTAGTGCCTTTCCTTTTAGTGCAAAAGTACTATCTCACAACTCTCTGAAACCTTCACTCTTGCGCAGATATTTTGAAACAAAAAATACCAATTTGAAAAATAAGCCACAGGAGTTTTTCAAGTAGTAAGACATGTATAAAAGCAACAGATACCATTAATAAGAAGGGGCTAGAATTGTCTTATATGGTGAGCTACCGAGTGGCTAGGACAGCAAGCCCCATACTATTGTGGAGGACTTCATTCTTCCTGCTAGGACAATAGCTTGCTTTTCCCTCAGCATGGCTGGGACAAAGGGGAAAGGCCCAAAAAACTATACAGACAGTGACTTCATCAAATAGCACTGTTTCACAACGCATCAGGGACATGGCAGGAGACATTTTGAAACAATTACTGCTTCGCATACAAGCCAGTGAATTCTATGCATGACTTTCTCACACGACTGGCCTATCTGGGTGATGGCACACTGGCCTATCTGGGTGATGGCATACTGGCCTATCTGGGTGATGGCATACTGGCCTATCTGGGTGATGGCATACTGGCCTATCTGGGTGATGGCATACTGGCCTATCTGGCCTGGCATACCTCCTGGTATATGTCCGATACGTTTATGGGGGAGGGGGGGGTCAATTAAGGAAGACACCCTCTTCTGCAAACCACTGGTAACCACGACAACAGGATACTATTTTTAAAGTACTGGACAGCCATGACAGGGAGACATAGTGGAGTGGTAACGAGCTTCAAGTTTTCTTCACTGTAATTTTCACTTGTCTGACCGTTTGCATGACGATGACTTTCTCACACGACTGGCCTATCTGGGTGATTTTCTTTTTCTCGCCTGAATGATCTGAATCTAGGATTATACAGGGAGTCTCCGCAACTATATTCAATGTGCGCGACAAAATTGAGGCTAGGATTTAAGAAGTTGGCGCTCTTCTCTGTCTGCATTAACAAAGACAACACACAGGTCTTTCTGTCGTTGTATGATTTTCTTTGTGTGCAAATAAATTCAAGCTTACAGACAATGTCAAATGTGATGTAGCGAAGCAACTGAGTGAGTTTGGTGCACAATTACTCAGGTACTTTCCCGAAACGGATGACACAAACAACTGGATTCGTTATACCTTTCATGCCCTGCCTCCCATCCATTTACCGATATCTGAACAAGCGAGTCTCATCGAAATTGCAACAAGTGGTTCTATGAAAATTGAATTGAATCAGAAGCCACTGACATATTTCTGGATAGGGCTGCACTCAGAGTATCCTGCCTTGGCAAATCGCACTGTTAAGACACTGATGCCGTTTGAAACCACGTACCTATGTGAGAGTGGATTCTCTGCCCTCACTCACGTGAAAAATAAACACAGGCACAGACTGTGTGTGGAAAATGATTTAAGACTGAGACTCTCTCCAATACAACTCAACATTGCAGAGTTCTGTGCATCCTTTTAAGCACACCCTTCTCATTAACCTGTGGTGAGTTATTCACAATTTTCGATGAGTAAATAAAGTTTTATATGTAAGATGGCTAAATAAAGAGTCAAAATATTGATTATTATTATATTATAATTTGTGCCCTGGTCCAATAAGAGCTCTTTGTCACTTGCCACGAGCCGGGTTGTGACAAAAACTCACACTCGTTCTTATGTTTAATAAATGTATTATATAGTGTGTATGTGGCAGGCTTACAATGATGGCAAAAAAACAACATTTTGACAGTGCGCTGACCCTGGTGCTAGAGGGGGTATGCAGCTGGAGGTTGGATGTTTGAAGGGGTTCGGGACTATAAAAAGTTTGGGAACCACTGATCTAGACCATGAAACCTATTGATGGGATCAGCCCACTGGATCTCCCTGCACCGATGATGGACAACCTTACTGCGGTGCTCCAGTTATCCACTAAGAGTTCTCATGTATGTCTTTTATGTGGACATTTAATCCTGGTTCAAAGATACTTTTATACTTTCATCCATGGGTTTAATTAAGTCCTTTACAGGCTGGGATAAGTTTTTTTGAGACATAACATTCTGGACCCACCTATCAATAAATAATATCCCACCTGGACACATACAGTATTGCTTTCTGATTTCCAAAGACAGTGTGGCTCCCCATCTCTAACCTCTCCCTTCCCCCTCTTTTCTTTCTTTCTCTCTCTCTCTCTCTCTCTCTCTCTCTCTCTCTCTCTCTCTCTCTCTCTCTCTCTCTCTCTCTCTCTCTCTCTCTCTCTCTCTCTCTCTCTCTCTCTCTCTCTCTCTCTCTCTCTCCCTCTCTCTTTCCTTTCTCCACCGCTGCCTGCAGATAGCAATTAGTCAGAGGATCGATGGCCAGCCTATCTCCAGGCCGAGGCGTCCATAATGCCGATAATGCCGCTCGATGGCGTCGCTCCCCAGAGAGCGGATAGTCATCAGGGCAAATACGCTTGACTTTCCGTGACGGTTCTGTCTGGTCTGGTCTGGGCAGATATGCCACTGTGATACTGGAGAGGGTTATGATGGTTATGATGAGGATTAGGCTACAATGAGAGGAGGGGCTAGGTGAGGGAGTAAGACCAGATTGGAGTGTGAATTACCATAACAGTGCATACTGTACATATAGGAGTACAATAAGAGTGCATTGTGTGTAAAGGTAGAAATGTTATATGATTTCAAAGGAGGCGGAACATCCAATAAAAGTGTGGAGAAGAAAACAGAAACTGAACAGCATATTAATAGTAGATGGATGGACAGATAGAACAAGGGAAGAGTGGATAATTGTGAGTTATGTGCATACTCAGTGTAGAGAATGGTGTGCTGTGTGCATACTCCGTGTGGAGAATGGGGAGATGTGTGCATACTCAGTGTAGAGAATGGTGTGCTGTGTGCATACTCCGTGTGGAGAATGGGGAGATGTGTGCATACTCAGTGTAGAGAATGGTGTGCTGTGTGCATACTCCGTGTGGAGAATGGGGAGATGTGTGCATACTCAGTGTAGAGAATGGTGTGCTGTGTGCATACTCCGTGTGTAGAATGGGGATATGTGTACATACTCCGTGTGGAGAATAGGGAGATGTGTGCATACTCAGTGTAGAGAATGGTGTGCTGTGTGCATACTCCGTGTGGAGAATGGGGAGATGTGTGCATACTCAGTGTAGAGAATGGTGTGCTGTGTGCATACTCCGTGTGGAGAATGGGGAGATGTGTGCATACTCAGTGTAGAGAATGGTGTGCTGTGTGCATACTCCGTGTGGAGAATGGGGAGATGTGTGCATACTCGGTGTGGAGAATGGTGAGCTGTGTGCATACTCCGTGTGGAGAATGGGGAGATGTGTGCATACTCCGTGTGGAGAATGGTGAGCTGTGTGCATACTCCGTGTGGAGAATGGGGATATGTGTGCATACTCCGTGTGGAGAATAGGGAGATGTGTGCATACTCGGTGTGGAGAATGGTGAGCTGTGTGCATACTCCGTGTGGAGAATGGGGAGCTGTGTGCATACTCGGTGTGGAGAATGGTGAGCTGTGTGCATACTCCGTGTGGAGAATGGGGAGATGTGTGCATACTCCGTGTGGAGAATGGTGAGCTGTGTGCATACTCCGTGTGGAGAATGGGGATATGTGTGCCTACTCCGTGTGGAGAATAGGGAGATGTGTGCATACTCGGTGTGGAGAATGGTGAGCTGTGTGCATACTCCGTGTGGAGAATGGGGAGCTGTGTGCATACTCGGTGTGGAGAATGGTGAGCTGTGTGCATACTCGGTGTGGAGAATGGGGAGATGTGTGCATACTCCGTATGGAGAATGGTGAGCTGTGTGCATACTCCGTGTGGAGAATGGGGAGATGTGTGCATACTCCGTGTGGAGAATGGTGAGCTGTGTGCATACTCCGTGTGGAGAATGGGGATATGTGTGCATACTCCGTGTGGAGAATAGGGAGATGTGTGCATACTCGGTATGGAGAATGGTGAGCTGTGTGCATACTCCGTGTGGAGAATGGGGAGCTGTGTGCATACTCGGTGTGGAGAATGGTGAGCTGTGTGCATACTCCGTGTGGAGAATGGGGCGATGTGTGCATACTCGGTGTGGAGAATGGTGAGCTGTGTGCATACTCAATGTGGAGAATGGTGAGTTATGTCTATACTCAGTGTGGAGAATGGTGAGTTACGTGCATACTCAGTGTGTTCTTCTGTTTCATCGCAGCTGTCCTACACAAGGCTGTGATGGAAGTGGACATGTCAGCGGCAAATATGCAAGACATCGAAGGTAAAACGATCTCCTTTTGGTCTTATTTCAGTAACGGATGAACCATTCTTTCCACTTTTACTGTACACTAATGATTTCCATTTTTTTTACTGGTATATCCTTTATTGAAATGCATTCCGATAGCCTACCATAATTGTTTCCCCTCAGCCAGGTTTGATGGGCAGGTTACTGCACTAATATGTATTCCCATCCCTTTGTCATTTGCATATGTACAGTGGGATATGCTAATCATGTTTTCTAGTGCATAAGCTCTCCATAAAGCTATTCATAAACAAGCACTCAAAATGGAAGGCTCTCTCTCCTCTCTAAAGGACATGCCTGTGTTCTATTCCTTCCCCTTTGTTCTAAAATACCAGGCTCATTGTGAACTAATCCCACTTTCCCAGTCAGACAAAGAGGGGGTTGCTGCCTTACATAACCGGAACCAGACACTTTGGGCGTCTCATAGATACGCTGTCAAAAGAATTGGTAGAATCCCCTCGTTTTCAGATAAAGTCTGTGACTATTGTGTATATATTATGTGTGTCACAGGAGGTTGGTGACACCTTCATTGGGGAGGACAGGTCCGTCGCAACGGCCGGAGCGGAATTAGTGGAACGGTATCAAATACATCAAACACATGGTCTCCAGGTGTTTGATGCCATTCCATGTCTCCCGTTCCAGCCGTTATTATGAGCCGTCCTCCCCTCAGCGGCTTTTGCCGACGTGTATACTAACTTGTGGTTCTCATGCGTGGGTACCATATCACCACAAACACTATGTTAATCCTTATGACATCACATGCGTCAGACCCGTTCAGACTCGTCTCTTAAACAGAGCGCGTGTGTTTGTCTCTTACTAAATACAGGCAGAGCCGTTCTCTCTCCGTCAGCTCCTCTTGAGCTGAAATGTTCAGAACAGTTGAGGAAGGTGGATCATTGCTAAACCTTAGTTAAGCCCGATGAAAACCCTTTGAGGTCCAACTAGTTCCTGATAAAACAAAGCATTCATTGCGTGGGTATTCATCAACTTTCCTTGTGGAATTGTTGTACCCTGCAACTGTGGACAGTTTTGGATGTGCATACTGTTCTTTTGAACTGTCTATAGCTACCTGTTCTAACTCCATAGGTTTCCTCTGTCCTCTGGTTGGTGGAATGAGAGAGGCTAGTAGTTCTAGTGGAAGCTTTAATCGCCAGTGTCAGAGCTGGAACATGGCCGTCCAAGACATTATCCAGTTAATTTAACATTTTAATTATTCAAAATCATTGTAGAATGTGATGACCGTGTCGGTGAATCGGGAACGAAACTAAGTCACGCACGTGTGCACACGCACACACGCACACACGCACGTACACACACGTACACACACACGTACACGTACACGCACACACACACACACACACACACACGTACACACACACACACACACACACACACACACACACACACACACACACACACACACACACACACACACACACACACACACACACACACACACACACACACGCACGTACACACACGTACACACACACGTACACACACACACACACACACACACACACACACACACACACACACACACACACACACACACACACACACACACACACACACACACACACACACACACACACACTCGCTTTCCCACAGAAATCTCCCATCCTGATCACGTGCAAGGCTTTCCAGTGTTATAATTACTTGCCCTTGTCTGGATGATGGGGTCATTACTTAAACCCCCTCAGAGGCTGGCGGTCCTCTGGCTTAGGTCTTGCCGCCATCTTGGACGTCAGCACAGTTGATAGACAGCAGCGCTCTGTACCGTATGTATCTTTATAGCGAGAGAGAAGAGAGGACGGACAGTATGGAGAAGGCTGCATAGCCATGCACTATTTCCCATCTCTGTTTTCGCTCTCTTTTTCTTTCTCTTTCTTTCTCTCTCACACACAAAGAGGAGACAAAGAAACACTCCTCCTCTTAGTGTGACGTGTCCATCCCACCAGCCAGTGCTTTGCTTTGCTCAGCGGATAATTGAAGATAAATAAAACAAACGAGAGGCTCAATCCATCAGCATGCCTGGCTAAGACTGCCTTGCTCAAATACTCTCTCTCTCTCTCTCTCTCTCTCTCTCTCTCTCTCTCTCTCTCTCTCTCTCTCTCTCTCTCTCTCTCTCTCTCTCTCTCTCTGTCTCTGTCTCTCTCCACCTCCCCCTCTCTGCCCCCTCTCCCTTACTCTCATTCTTTCTCACGCTCGGCCATCTCCGGCAGCTAATTTCTCCTTCAGATGGTTCCGTGCTCATTTGCATACTTATCAAAGTGTTTTGACTATCCGACAGAAGCTCTAAGAAGGTGGGATCATTAATATGTTAATTAGTCCCTCTCTCCGCTCTCTGCACGGCGTGCCAGCGATATCCTCTTTCCTCTCCAGCCTAGCCGCGCTGCAATTCACAAAGCCTTAGAACGCATGCCGCAGACCCAGAAATACCATAACATAAGACTGTTCACACCCTGGCAGATGGTTCCATGCAGTCCCAGTAAACCACAGTCTCTGTTTGTCTGTAGCATATGATTTAATTGTATTATCGTGTCAGGCATCTTCAGGATGTCCATTGTATTTACTGTAGCAAATTAAGATAATCATGTCTATACATACAGTGCCTTCGGAAAGTATTCAGTTCCCTTGACTTTTTCCACATTTAGTTACCTTTCAGCCTTATTCTAAAAGGGATCAAATAAAACATTTCCTCAGCAATCTACACACAATACCCCATAATGACAAAGCAAAAACAGGGTTTTAGAATTTTTTGCAAATGTATATATATGTATATTCAGTTTTTTATACATATTTAATATATATATGTATAAAAAACTGAAATACCTTATTTACATAAGTATTCAGTCCCTTTGCACCTGACTCAAAGTTGAGCTCAGGTGCATTCTGTTTCCGTTGATTATCCTTGAGATGTTTCTACAACTTGATTGGAATCCACCTGTGGTAAATTCAATTGATTGGACATGATTTGGAAAAGCACACAGCTTTCTATATGAGGTCCCACAGTTGCACAGTGCATGTCAGAGAAAAAACCAAGAATGAGGTCGAAGGAATTGTGAGACAGGATTGTGTCGAGGCACAGATCTGGGGAAGGGTCCAAAAAATGTCTGCAGCATTAAAGGTCCCCAAGAGTACAATGGCCTCCATCATTCTTAAAAGGAAGAAGTTTGAAACCAACAAAACTCTTCTTAGTGCTGGCCGTCCGGCCAAACTAAGCAATCTGGGGAGAAGGGCCTTGGTCAGGGAGGTGACCAAGAACCCAATGGTCACTCTGACAGAGCTCCTGAGTTCCTCTGTGGAGATGGGAGAACCATCCAGAAGGACAACCATCTCTGCAGCACTCCACCAATCAGGCCTTTATGGTAAAGTGGCCAGACGGAAGCCACTCCTCAGTAAAAGGCACATGACAGCCCGTTTGTCTGATAAAACCAAGATTTAACTTTTTGTCTGGAGGAAACCTGGCACCATCCCTACAGTGAAGATTGTTGGTGGCAGCATCGTGCTGTGGGGATGTTTTTCAGCGACAGGGACTGGGAGACTAGTCAGGATATGAAAACCTGCTCTAGAATGCTCAGGACCTCAGACTGCGGCGAAGGTTCACCTTCCAACTGGACAATGAACCTAAGCACACAGCCAAGACAACGCTGGAGTGGCTTCTGTACAAGTCAGAGCCCGAACCTGATCGAACATCTGTGGAGACACCTGAAAATAGCTGTGCAGCGACACTCCCCATCCAACCTGACAGAGCTTGAGAGGATCTGCAGAGAAGAATGGGAGAAACTCCCCAAATACAGCTGTGCCAAGCTTGTAACGTTATACCCAAGAAGACTCAAGGCTATATTCGCTGCCAAAGGTGCTTCAACAAGGTACTGAGTAAAGGGTCTGAATACTTATGTACAAGTGATATTTCTGTTTTTTATTACATTTGCTCAAAGAAAAAGTCAAATGTTTTTGCGTTGTCATCATGGGGTGTTGTGTGTTGATTGATGAGGGGGAAAACGATTGCATCAATTTTAGAATAAGGCTGTAACGTAACAAAATGTGAAAAAAGGCAAGGGGTCTGAATACTTTCCGAATTGATGTATATATAAACATCCGTTCATACAGCAGTGAAAAACAATTGAGAAAACAAAACAAAAATATTTCAAGTTTACAACTTATCTTGTCGAAGCTTCGGAGATAAAATTTACAACCAAGAATAGTTATTTTCTAAATAGCCATTCAAATTTTTCTTCATATCTAATCAAGAATAGTTCCTGATTTTTTTGCAACATTTTATTAAACAGTATAACTCTCAAATCATCATATAAAGTACAATGAAATAAAAATGGCAGTTCATTCTCGACCTGCCCTAAATCACAGACAGTCACGGGTGTCGTTGGAAGTAGACCAAAGCGCATATTAATTTTATTTGAAATGACGCCGACAAAACAATAAACAATACAAAACAACCGTGAAGCTTAAGGGCTATGTGCCACAAACAAAGACAACTTCCCACACAGAAAGGAGGGAAAAGGGCTGCCTAAGTATGGTTCCGAATCAGAGACAACGATAGACAAGACTGAAAACAAGACTCCCTAAATTGTATCAGCATATCGATTGCGCAACCAGGGCTGGTAAAACCTTGGATCATTGCTATTCTAACTTCCGCGACGCATATAAGGCACTCCCCCACCCTCCTTTCGGAAAAGCTGACCACGACTCTATTTTGTTGCTCCCTGCCTACAGACAGAGATTAAAACAAGAAGCTCCCGCACTCAGGTCTGTTCAACGCTGGTCCGACCAATCTGATTCCACGCTTCAAGACTGCTTCGGTCACGTGGACTGGGATATGTTCCGCATTGCTTCCAACAACATTGACGAATACGCTGATTCGGTGAGCGAGTTCATTAGAAAGTGCATTGATGATGCCGTTCCCATAGCAACGATTAAAACATTCCCAAACCAGGAACCGTGAATTGATGGCAGCATTTGCGTGAAACTGAAAGCGCAAACCACTGCTTTTAACCAGGGAAAGGTGACCGGAAACATGACCGAATACAAACAGTGTAGCTATTCCCGCCGCAAGGCAATCAAACAAGCTAAGCGTCAGTATAGAGACAAAGTAGAGTCACAATTCCAAGGCTCAGATACAAGAGGTATGTGGCAGGGTCTACAGTAAATCATGGATTACAAAAAGAAAACCAGCCCCGTCACGGACCAGAATGTCTTGCTCCCAGGCAGACTAAATAACTTTTTTGCTCGCTTTGAGGACAATACAGTGCCACCGACACGGCCCGCAACCAAAACCTGCGGACTCTCCTTCGCTGCAGCCGACGTGAGTAAAACATTTAAACATGTTAACCCTCGCAAGGCTGCAGGCCCAGACGGCATCCCCAGCCGCTTTCTCGGGACATGCACAGACCACCTAGCTGGTGTGTTTACGGACATATTCAATCAATCCTTATCCCAGTCTGCTGTTCCCACACGCTTCAAGAGGGCCACCATTGTCCCTGTTCCCAAGAAAGCTAAGGTAACTGAGCTAAACGACTACCGCCCCGTAGCACTCACTTCCGTCATCATGAAGTGCTTTGAGAGACTAGTCAAGGACCATATCACCTCCACCCTACCTGACACCCTAGACCCACTCCAATTTGCTTACCGCCCAAATAGGCCCACAGACGATGCAATCTCAAACCACAATGCACACTGCCCTAACCCATCTGGACAAGAGGAATACCTATGTGAGAATGCTGTTCATCGACTACAGCTCAGCATTTAACACCATAGTACCCTCCAAACTCGTCATCAAGCTCGAGACCCTGGGTCTCGACCCCGCCCTGTGCAACTGGGTACTGGACTTCCTGACGGGCCGCCCACAGGTGGTGAGGGTAGGTAAAAACATCTCCACCCCGCTGATCCTCAACACTGGGGCCCCACAAGGGTGCATTCTGAGCCCTCTCCTGTACTCCCTGTTCACCCTCGACTGCGTGGCCATGCACGCTTCCAAATTTAATCATCAACTTTGCGGACGACACTACAGTGGTAGGCTTGATTACCAACAATGACGAGACGGCCTACAGGGAGGAGGTGAGGGCCCTCGGAGTGTGGTGTCAGGAAAATAACCTCACACTCAACGTCAACAAAACAAGGAGATGATTGTGGACTTCAGGAAACAGCAGAGTGAGCACCCCCCTATCCACATCGATGGGACAGTAGTGGAGAGGGTAGTGTGTTTTAAGTTCCTCGGCGTACACATCACGGACAAACTGAATTGGTCCACCCACACAGACAGCTTCGTGAAGAAGGCGCAGCAGCGCCTCTTCAACCTCAGGAGGCTGAAGAAATTTGGCTTGTCACCAAAAGCATTCACAAACTTCTACAGATGCACAATCGAGAGCATCCTGTCGGGCTGTATCACCGCCTGGTACGGCAATTGCTCCGCCCACAACCATAAGGCTCTCCAGAGGGTAGTGAGGTCTGCACAACGCATCACGGTGGCAAACTACCTGCCCCCCAGGACACCTACACCACCCGATGTCACAGGAAGGCCAAAAAGATCATCAAGGACAAAAACCACCCGAGCCACTGCCTGTTCACCCCACTATCATCCAGAAGGCGAGGTCAGTACAGGTGCATCAAAACAGGGACCGAGAGACTGAAAAACAGCTTCTATCTCAAGGCCATCAGACTGTTAAACAGCCACCACTAACATTGAGTGGCTGCTGCCAACACACCGACTCAACTCCAGCCACTTTAATAATGGGAATTGATGGAAATGTATGTAAAATATATCACTAGCCACTTTAAACAATGCTACTTAATATAATGTTTACATACCCTACATTATTCATCTCATATGCATATGTATATACTGTACTCGATACCATCTACTGCATCTTCCCTATGCCGTTCTGTACCATCACTCATTCTTATATCTTTATGTACATATTCTTTATCTCTTTACACTTGTGTGTATAAGGTAGTAGTTTTGGAATTGTTAGGTTAGATTACTCGTTGGTTATTACTGCATTGTCGGAACTAGAAGCACAAGCATTTTGCTGCACTCTCATTAACATTACATTACATTTACATTACATTTAAGTCATTTAGCAGACGCTCTTATCCAGAGCGACTTACAAATTAACATTTATTTATTTACTTATTAACATCTGCTAACCACGTGTATGTGACAAATACATTTGATTTGATTTTGATTTGATTTGATTTGGTTCTCAACTGGGCACAAAAGGACCTTTGGTCTCTAGTTAGGTGAGTGGTGACATAAGGTTCTGGATCGTAGCTGTTTCTGATATGGTTGTATGTTCTGAGTTTTGGTTTTAGCCATATGTCTGTTGACCATTTTTCTTTGTAGCTTAGGGTTAACTTGCACCAAGCTGTCTGTTTAAACTACTAGAATACAGCTCAGAAATCCAGGCATACCCCACAAGACATGCCACTAGAGGTCTCTTCACAGTCCCCAAGTCCAGGACAGACTATGGGAAGTGCACAGTACTACATAGACCCATGACTACATGGAACTCTATTGCACATCAGGTAACTGACGCAAGCAGTAGAATCCTCCTTTTAATTTGTATAACGGAACAGAGGGGATTGTGAAGAGACACACACAGGCACAGGCACAATCATACACACACACATGATAACATACACACTATACATACGCACACATGGATTTTGTCTTGTCGATACAGTGGGGCAAAAAAGTACTTAGTCAGCCACCAATTGGACAGGTGTCTTTTATACTGATAACAAGTTCAAACAGGTGCCATTAATACAGGTAACGAGTGGAGGACAGAGGAGCCTCTTAAAGAAAAGGTTACAGGTCTGTGAGAGCCAGGAATCTTGCTTGTTTGTAGGTGACCAAATACTTATTTTCCACCATAATTTGCAAATAAATTCATAAAAAATCCTACAATGTGATTTTATGGATTTTATTTCTTCTCATTTTGTCTGTCAGAGTTGAAGTGTACCTATGATGAAAATTACAGGCCTCTCAACTATTTAAGTGGGAGAACTTGCACAATTGGTGGCTGACTAAATATTTTTTGCCCCACTGTATGTGTTAGTGTAGTAGTGGCCTGAAGGCACACACTTAATGTGTTGTGAAATCTGTTGTGAAATGTAACGTCATATTTTTAACATTTGTATATAACTGCCTTAACTTTTTAATTTCACCTTTATTTAACCAGGTAGACTAGTTGAGAACACCTTTATTTAACCAGGTAGGCTAGTTGAGAACACCTTTATTTAAGCAGGTAGGCTAGTTGAGAACACCTTTATTTAACCAGGTAGGCTAGTTGAGAACAAGTTCTCATTTGCAACTGTGACCTGGCCAAGATAAAGCAAAGCATTGTGACACAGACAACAACACAGTGTTACACATGGAGTAAACAATAAACAAGCCAATGACACAAACAAGTCAATGACACAGTGGAGAAAATAAAGTCTATATACAGTGTGTGCAAAATTCATGAGGAGGTAAGCAATAAATAGGCCATAGGAGCGAATAATTCCAATTTAGCAGAATAACACCGGAGTGATAAATGAGCAGATGATGATGTGCAAGTAGAGATACTGGTGTGCAAAAGAGCAGAAAAGTAAATAAAATAAAAACAGTATGGGGATGAGGTAGGTAGATTTGGTGGGCTATTTACAGATGGACTATGTACAGCTGCAGTGATCGGTTAGCTGCTCAGATAGTTGATGTTTAAAGTTGGTGAGGGAAATAAAAGTCTCCAACTTCAGCGATGTTTGCAATTTGTTCCAGTCACTGGCAGCAGAGAACTGGAAGGAAAGGCTGCCAAATGAGGTGTTGGCTTTGGGGATGATCAATGAGATATACCTGCTGGAATGTGTGCTACGGGTGGGTGTTGTTATCGTGACCAGTGAACTGAGATAAGGCGGAGCTTTACCTAGCATAGACTTATAGATGACCTGGAGCCAGTGGTTCTGGCGACGAATATGTACCGAGGGCCAGCCGACTAGAGCATACAGGTCGCAGTGGTGGGTGGTATAAGGTGATTTGGTAACAAAACGGAGGGCACTGTGATAGACTGCATCCAGTTTGCTGAGTATAGTGTTGGAAGCTATTTTGTAGATGACATCGCCGAAGTCGAGGATTATTAGGATAGTCAGTTTTACTAGGGTAAGTTTGACGGCGTGAGTGAAGGAGGCTTTGTTGCGAAATAGAAAGCCGATTCTAGATTTGATTTTGGATTGGAGATGTTTAATATGAGTCTGGAAGGAGAGTTTACAGTTTAGCCAGACACCTAGGTATTTATAGTTGTCCACATATTCTAGGTTGGAACCTTCCAGGGTGGTGATGCTAGTCGGGCAGGCGGGTGCGGGCAGCAAACGGTTGAAAAGCATGCATTTGGTTTTACTAGCGTTTAAGAGCAGTTGGAGGCCACGGAATGAGTGTTGTATTGCATTGAAGCTCGTTTGGAGGTTAGCTAGCACAGTGTACAAGGAATGGCCAGATAGGCCAGAAGTATATAGAATGGTGTCGTCTGCGTAGAGGTGGATCAGGGAAACCAAGGCTATTGAGTCTGCCAGGTCGATGAAGACGGCTGCACAGTACTGTCTTTTATTGATGGCGGTTATGATATCGTTTAGTACCTTGAGCGTGGCTGATGTGCACCCATGACCGGCTTGGAAGCCAGATTGCACAGCGGAGAAGGTACGGTGGGATTCGAGATGGTCAGTGATCTGTTTATTAACTTGGCTTTCAAAGATTTTAGATAGGCAGGGCAGGATGGATATAGGTATGTAACAGTTTGGGTCTAGGGTGTCACCTCCTTTGAAGAGGGGGATGACCGCGGCAGCTTTCCAATCTTTAGGGATCTCTGACGATACGAAAGACTGGTAATAGGGGTTGCAACAATGGCGGCGGATAGTTTTAGAAAGAGAGGTTCCAGATTGTCTAGCCCAGCTCATTTGTACTGGTCCAGGTTTTGCAGCTCTTTCAGAACATCTGCTGGCTGGATATGGGTGAAAGGGAAGCTGGGGAGGCTTGGGCAAGTATCTGTGGGGGGGGGGGGCTGTTGGCCAGGTTTCGAGTAGCCAGGAGGAAGGCATGGCCAGCCGTTGGACTCCAGGAAGAGTAGCTGCGGCCTCAGCTGCAGCTAATGGGGATCCATAATGAATACAGTTTCAAACTTGTGTTTGATCCTATTGGCCTTGCATTGTAACTTCTTTCTAAATATGTGTTGTAGATCAGATTCCTTAAATATAGTCTCTGTGTATGAAATGACTGGGCTTCAATGGATCTCTATGTTATATAACTCCAGGGCCAGGGGTTTGTTCATCAAATCAAATCAAATCAAATGTATTTATATAGCCCTTCGTACATCAGCTGATATCTCAAAGTGCTGTACAGAAACCCAGCCTAAAACCCCAAACAGCAAGCAATGCAGGTGTAGAAGCACGGTGGCTAGGAAAAACTCCCTGGAAAGGCCAAAACCTAGGAAGAAACCTAGAGAGGAACCAGGCTATGTGGGGTGGCCAGTCCTCTTCTGGCTGTGCCGGGTGGAGATTATAACAGAACATGGCCAAGGTGTTCAAATGTTCATAAATGACCAGCATGGTCGAATAATAACAAGGCAGAACAGTTGAAACTGGAGCAGCAGCACAGTCAAGTGGACCGGGGACAGCAAGGAGTCATCATGTCAGGTAGTCCTGGGGCACGGTCCTAGGGCTCAGCTCCTCCGAGAGAGAGAAAGAAAGAAAGAAAGAAAGAAAGAAAGAAAGAAAGAAAGAAAGAAAGAAAGAAAGAAAGAAAGAAAGAAAGAAAGAAAGAAAGAGAGAATTAGAGAGAGCATATGTGGGGTGGCCCGTCCTCTTCTGGCTGTGCCGGGTGGAGATTATAACAGAACATGGCCAAGATGTTCAAATGTTCATAAATTACCAGCATGATCGAATAATAGTAAGGCAGAACAGTTGAAACTGGAGCAGCAGCATGGCCAGGTGGACTGGGGACAGCAAGGAGTCATCATGTCAGGTAGTCCTGGGGCATGGTCCTAGGGCTCAGGTCAGTTGAAACTGGAGCAGCAGCATGGCCAGGTGGACTGGGGACAGCAAGGAGTCATCATGTCAGGTAGTCCTGGGGCATGGTCCTAGGGCTCAGGTCCTCCGAGAGAGAGAAAGACAGAAGGAGAGAATTAGAGAACGCACACTTAGATTCACACAGGACACCGAATTAGGACAGGAGAAGTACTCCAGATATAACAAACTGACCCTAGCCCCCGACACAAACTACTGCAGCATAAATACTGGAGGCTGAGACAGGAGGGGACAGGAGACACTGTGGCCCCATCCGAGGACACCCCCGGACAGGGCCAAACAGGAAGGATATAACCCCACCCACTTTGCCAAAGCACAGCCCCCACACCACTAGAGGGATATCTTCAACCACCAACTTACCATCCTGAGACAAGGCTGAGTATAGCCCACAAAGATCTCCGCCACGGCACAGCCCAAGTGGGGGGTGCCAACCCAGACAGGATGACCACAACAGTGAATCAACCCACTCAGGTGACGCACCCCTGCAGGGACGGCATGAGAGAGCCCCAGTAAGCCAGTGACTCAGCCCCTGTAATAGGGTTAGAGGCAGAGAATCCCAGTGGAAAGAGGGGAACCGGCCAGGCAGAGACAGCAAGGGCGGTTCGTTGCTCCAGAGCCTTTCCGTTCACCCTCCCACTCCTGGGCCAGACTACACTCAATCATATGACCCACTGAAGAGATGAGTCTTCAGTAAAGACTTAAAGGTTGAGACCGAGTTTGCTTCTCTGACATGGGTAGGCAGACCGTTCCATAAAAATGGAGCTCTATAGGAGAAAGCCCTGCCTCCAGCTGTTTGCTTAGAAATTCTAGGGACAATTAGGAGGCCTGCGTCTTGTGACCGTAGCGTACGTGTAGGTATGTACGGCAGGACCAAATCAGAGAGATAGGTAGGAGCAAGCCCATGTAATGCTTTGTAGGTTAGCAGTAAAACCTTAAAATCAGCTCTTGCTTTGACAGGAAGCCAGTGTAGAGAGGCTAGCACTGGAGTAATATGATCAAATTTTTTGGTTCTAGTCAGGATTCAGTTAGTGCTTTATCCGGGTAGCCGGAAAGTAGAGCATTGCAGTAGTCTAACCTAGAAGTGACAAAAGCATGGATTAATTTTTCTGCATCATTTTTGGACAGAAAGTTTCTGATTTTTGCAATATTACGTAGATGGAAAAAAGCTGTCCTCGAAATGGTCTTGATATGTTCTTCAAAAGAGAGATCAGGGTCCAGAGTAACGCCGAGGTCCTTCACAGTTTTATTTGAGACGACTGTACAACCATTAAGATTAATTGTCAGATTCAACAGAAGATCTCTTTGTTTCTTGGGACCTAGAACAAGCATCTCTGTTTTGTCCGAGTTTAATAGTAGAAAGTTTGCAGCCATCCACTTCCTTATGTCTGAAACACATGCTTCTAGCGAGGGCAATTTTGGGGCTTCACCATGTTTCATTGAAATGTACAGCTGTGTGTCATCCGCATAGCAGTGAAAGTTAACATTATGTTTTCGAATAACATCCCCAAGAGGTAAAATGTATAGTGAAAACAATAGTGGTCCTAAAACGGAACCTTGAATAACACCGAAATTTACAGTTGATTTGTCAGAGGACAAACCATTCACAGAGACAAACTGATATCTTTCCGACAGATAAGATCTGAACCAGGCCAGAACAATCTCTCCAAAAGAATGTGGTGATCGATGGTATCAAAAGCAGCACTAAGGTCTAGGAGCACGAGGACAGATGCAGAGCTCGGTCCGATGCCATTAAAATGTCATTTACCACCTTCACAAGTGCCGTCTCAGTGCTATGATGGGGTCTAAAACCAGACTGAAGCATTTCGTATACATTGTTTGTCTTCAGGAAAGCAGTGAGTTGCTGCGCAACAGCCTTCTCTAAAATTTTTGAGAGGAATGGAAGATTCGATATAGGCCGATAGTTTTTTATATTTTCTGGGTCAAGGTTTGGCTTTTTCAAGAGAGGCTTTATTACTGCCACTTTTAGTGAGTTTGGTACACATCCAGTGGATAGAGAGCCATTTATTATGTTCAACATAGGAGGGCCAAG